>NW_020664435.1:12677602-12750362 GCF_002925995.2 Terrapene triunguis | reverse complement strand
AAGAAACACCAACTACCAATACATCTGACAGCAAAACAGGGGTACAATTTCCAGCTATACTCTACATCATTCACCACTGCCAGTGAAGTTGATCCAGCAGAGTCCAATATACACTGGGGTAAAATTCAGGCCCTATTGAAGTCAATGGGAATTTTTCTAATCCTACTTCCTCCGCAAATTCATTGTATAATCGTAGGTAAATCACATAAGGCCTAATCCAAACCCCAATGAGTCAATGAATGTCTTTCTATTGATTTCAATAGACATTAGATTGCGCCCTTAAATTCCGAGCCTCAATTGTCCATTTCTGTAAAATAGGGATAACGATACATACACATCATGGCGAAGAACTTTGAAATACTTGGTGAAAAACACTATATAGGTGCCAAGTATTATTATGGTATCATGTGTGCATGTGTAGGAGGCAGGAGAAATTGTCTTAGATTCATTGATTTCAATTGAGATGTGATGATTTATGCAAGCTAAAGCTCTGACCCTGAGATTTTTATACAAATGCAATTTTGATGAGGGTTTTAAAAAAAGACGATTTAAATGATCTTTCACAGTCTAGGTATACATTGAAGCTGAGGTTTCTCATAAGTCACTAGTGGTTTTCAATGTCTCCATTTTTACGGTACCCCAGCTTAAGACAATGAAGGGGAGACTGATTTTTCAGAAAGGAGTTGCCCAACACATTCTGAAAGCCAGACCCCTTGAAGACATCTCAAGTTGTCATCTAAAATTCAGGCACCCCAATAACTAGTCACTTTTGTAAACCTTGGCCTAAGCAATCGATCTTATCAAGCTGTGCAACCTCTTATTCTGTGACTTTTCCAGCAATTGCACTATGAGGATTAACACAACAGGCAGTTTGCAGAAATGTCCTGTGGTTTCTTATCCCTGTCAATTAGCACATTATAGTTTCACAAACTATGAGGACTCTGCGCATAATTTCATTTACAAATTAAATGTTTCCTGCTAGATAGTAATGATACCTGACAGTGAGATAGAGGTATGACTATTGGAGGTAAAATGCTGACCAGAGGAATCCACTTACACAAATGCAGACCAGGCAAATCAACAATAAGCAGATGTTGCAATGAAGTATGCTGCCAAGCAGAATTACAGCTTTGCATTTGTTGTTTAATATTTTTTGCAGATAGTTCTGGTCTTTGAAAATGCCTGCACTAATATATGACTGACTGGTTCAGAATCAAAGGAATCCCAGATGGTAGACCCACAAGCTGGGCTCTTTCCCAGTAAAGGTGACATGCATAGGATGAAATTAGCTTTGTGCCTTTTTTTCCTTTCTTACCATGTAAATAACAGTGACCTTATTTTTACAGTAGAAATTCTGGACTTGCCTACTCTTGAAAATCTTATGAAAACTAGTCTAATGAGAATATCAGAAAAGCAGGAAAGCTGAGATTTTCCAAAATATATTAACAGATTAAGGGCAATTATGCCCATACATGCAACATGTGTGTCCAACTCTCATTAACCACAATAGGAATCACATGCATGTTGCTGAGAGTTGAATTTAGCCCTAAAACCCAATACAATACAGTTAGACTATATATGAATATAATTTCCAATTCATGCTTTAATAACCACACATGCTTTAGTGAAATACATTCTTGCAATATTCTTTTGTTTTTAGTGCTCAATCAAAAAATAAAATGAAGATAGGTTTGTCCATACCCAGGGAGATATGTTTTACATGTCAAATATCCAAAATCTTTTCCATCACAATCTTCTACTCCCTCATGTCGGTAGCCATCTCCACAGTAAGCATGGTGGCATCCTAATGAACATGCAAGAAAAGGGCACCTTCACAACTGAGACAACCAAGTCAAGGATGCAGGAAAGACAAGCAGGACCATATTATTAAGGGCACAACATGAAACAGGGAATCTAACTGGCATCATAGAAAGACTGCCCACTCAGAAAGGGCTGGTTGCTCTTCGTTATAAAGAATGTTCTTTGACTCAAATTTAAGTGATTAGGGAAAGGGACCGGTTTAGGTTAGACAGGGCTTTAGGAATTAACCAAAGGAAGGTACAGGAAGCATAAAATATGCTTAGGATAAACTTTGGGAGTTGGATTTTCAAAAGCACCTAAGTGACTTGGGAGCACAAATCCCATTGAAAGCTGTGGGACTAGTGCTCCTAAATCATATGGGTGTTTTTGAAAATCCCAAACCGGCTCTCTCCTTGCCATCTCATAATATCCAAGTATATCTACTGACAGTAGGTTCCCCTACACAAGGATGTGTTATGTAGACCTATTGTTTCTCCATAACACCAACAAAAAATAATCCCATGTATCTGTGTACAGTGACTGCCAATGCAATGTCAATATGCATGCAAGGTTACCCCAAGATGGGAGAGTGGAATTATTTCCTATTCCAAACTGCAGGAAGTCAGCTATCCAAGTCAGTAGCAAAACTCCCATTGATTTAAGTGGGAGTAGGCCTTGACTAGGTCCATACTGTGGTATTCAGAGAGACCTTGGATTGGTAACTGTGAACCAACCTTGACTTTTTATGGCAATTGCTGTCTGTATCACTGTAATCATTTTTGGCTGGTCAATAACTGGCATTTGATTTTAAAGTCTGTGATTTTTCTAAGCATAACTTTAAAAGTTGAGACTATGTTCATTTAGCTGTGAGGCAAAAGTTAAAGGGAATTTAATCATTGTTAAGCAAACTATATTGATTAAACAAGCATGCAGAAGGGGTGGGGGGAGTTGAGGATAATTATGAAAATTTGGTAATTTACTAATTGTTTATTTGTTAGAAGGCAGGGTGGTCTCTCCTGGAAATAACTCATTTATTGGACCAGCGATCTATTTGTCAGAAATTGTTGCTTCTATATAAAGAACAATTAATCTGTTATACAATTAAATCAATCCAAAAGTTAGCTGTTTTCTTTTGATTCAGTCAAAGGAGAATCACTGGCAGAAGTACATAGGTCCACAAGAACGAAGTTATGAATGTTTGTTTAGTTTTCATGGGTGCTTAGTTTTCAGCTTTTTAGTCACATCAGTGTCATAACTGAATAGGTCACAAGGGCTCTATTCACTGGAAACTACGCTCAGTTTATAGCATGCTATAGTCATGTCATGGGTTTTCTGGGACAGAGTGTGCTCACAAAGAAAGGAAGTGGATGTACAAGGGACAAAAGAAGCTTGCATTTTTCAGAGTCAACAAACACACATTCTGCATTGTGAAAAAAGGCTCATCTCTCCTACATTCTTCTGCTAAAAGTGACTAGAAAGTAGTGAAGAGTTGCTGTATGTCTGGGGAAGGGATGAAGTGATGAAGGGCAGAGGTAGATCTAAAGTTGTTCTCCATGTTTGTATGCTATCATTTGGCCTCTGCTTTCAGTGACCAGCGAAATGAAAGCTAAGTTTACTTGGCATGAACCAGTCTTGGGTAGACCTAGAAGTGCACATATTGAGCCAAAATCTGATTCCACTGAAGTCAATGGCAAAACTGCAATTAATCTCAATGGTCCAGTATCTGGCCCATTATTAATCCCTTCTAGCAGAAATAGGAACATTTGTGTCCCAATATCCTGGACAAATTCCCAGCTGGGTAATTAGATCTTGCTTACCTAAAATCCTCACCTGTAGCCTTAACTGGTTAGAGCAGTCATCTTCCTGTCTAAATGTTTGTATGATGCACTAACCTGTTTTGCACTCAAAATCCCAATGATTTCCATGGAAGTTCTGCATATAAATCAATTGCAGGATCAGGCCCTTTAAAAGACGTCTGTCATGTTCTAACTCAGAGGTGATTCCTGTTTGTGAAGTGTGAAAAGCATATTTGGGATCCTTTGAGATAAAAGGCTGCATACAAGTTATTATTTTGCCTAGAGTTTATAGCAACTTGCATGCCCGATCTACTCAAAATGCAGCTGTCGTCCCTTCCTTTTCAACATCAGTGTTCAGTTTGCAAACAGTCGCCTAAAGGTCCCACATAAGACATCATGGACTGCACATGTGATTGACATTATGGTTTGTTTAAATAAAGAAATAACACTGCATAGATGTGACTTACTTATACAGTCATCTGTCACAATAGTATTGCCATCATCACATTCTTCCCCATCCTGGATGATGCCATCTCCACAGGTGCTGCCATCCTCTACAGGGTAATCCACAGGATAGAAAGGGGTAAGCTATCCAAATAAACACATGACAATTACCAGAACTGAACTATAAGAGTCTTGTTATCATTAAAAAGGTGAAGTGGGTGACAGAGATGGGTACAAGCCACATAGTTTGGATTCAAATGGGATCTTTGCCAAAGTTTGGGGTTTTCCAGGATTTGGTTTGGCCTACTATTGAGCCAGTTGGGAACCTGGGATCTGGATCTAAACTTCTTTAGGGTTTAGTGAATGTCTGAAGGTTTGGTTTGAGCCCACCTCCAGAGAGACATTTTTCAGGAAGTGTCAGTACAGCGGAACCTCTGGGAACTGCTTTACATTGTAACCAGGTATTCAGATCATGTTATTTCAAGGTGTGTACTAAAAGGGTCTCACACAGGGCCTGATTCAAAGCCCACAGAAGTCAACTTCAGTGAGCTTTGGATCAAACCCTCATAGCGGTGTGCAACTCAGTGGTTTTAGTTTGCAGGCGTTTGTACAAAACTTGTTTTTTTCACAACTTCTCATGAGTTATGGTTTTGTACAGGGTCCAAACACTCTGGCAAACCTGTTAAGTTTTGCCTTATGGGTCAAATACCAAAGCCTCTCTGCCACTCTCATACACAAAACACAGCCCCAGTTTGTTCACCAGTTGAGCGAGGTTCACAGGGAGGTTTCCAAAACCTGAAACCATTAACAAGTTAATACCGCCAATAGCTAAGACTCCTGTAAACAAGAATTCCAGAATTTTATTCAGTTCTAGCAGTGCTCCACTTTTGAGGAGAAATTTCCACAGAAAATAATTAGGTGCTCAAACACTGGAGAAAATGAGCATTTCCTTTGGTTTTAATTTTTCTTTATGAAATCCAAAGTTCAAAAGCACAAATCTTGTTTTTAAAATGGAACATAAATCTTCATGAAATCAGATGCCTTCTGAGATCATGTTTTTACCTGGATTGGAAGCCATCCAATGGTATCCTTGAAATACAGAGATCTCTGATCTCTTCGAAAGGCTAAAGCATTTTCAGTGTTCAGCCGGTCCAACTCCTCCTGATTGTTCACCACAAAAATCTGGGACACAGAAAATGAAATCACTGAGGATCCTTTCAAACAGCGTTTCAGTCAAGGGGTCTAGTTTGCAGAGTTGACAAACAGCTCTACGTATGTTGATAATCAAACAGAACAATTATTTAATAGATTGATTCCAAAAGCAGCACTGTATTCATAATACTATGCTGAAATGTAAACCTGTGCACTTCCAGGTCACCAAAGGACAACTAGTAATAGTTAAGAGAGATGAGTTTTAAAGAGCTAGTGCCTCAATTTCCTAGGACCAAATTTTTTGAACTCAGCACAGCTAGTCCCACAACAATACTTGTGCAAGTCATTGCCTGTGCAGAAGCTCATGTAGACAAATGGGTATTTGCAGGAGCAATTACAAAACACATGCATACAAAAGAGTTTTGGGGGATACATTGAATGTGCCAACATTTCTTCATGCACATTCATTGCAAAATAAACAATTAATTGCATTGCTAGAGCCCCTACTTAGCTTTTATTACTTTGTTCAGACTTCACTGGCAGGGAAATCTGTACTTCTCTATATGTGTCTGTTTCTATCCAAAGAAAATTTTTTAATTGAATAGAAAAATTAGTTCAAAACTAGGAGAAATAGAATGTGCTGCTCCCTTCCCAAATTCTTTTATGTCTCAATCATTGAAATTTGGCAGCAAGAGGCATTAAGCTGTAATCTCTTCCTTTAGCAGTTTAATCAAATTAATTTTAGCAGGATTCAAAACATTTTTAAATTAAGAAAAAGTAAATGGAACGCATCTGAAGAAAATGGATTTAGTAACATAATGTCTGAGCCTGATTTCCACTAAGATAAACAGAACGCGTTCTTTTTAAAAAATCTAGGGTAATTTATTTTTACATAGCATGACAATAACCCAGGGCCCCTAACAAAACTCAGCACCATTAAAAGCAGCATTGAATAAAAATGCCTTCCATCAAATGAAGGACAACAGTGAAGACTGGAGTCTCCCTCCCACACCAAGAGTTGAGTCTGCAACTGTCAAGCATTTGTGGTTAAAAGAGGAAGGCCCAACATGGTAGCTCTAACTTCAGTTGAAATCAAACGGCAGTTTTGTCTTCTCAACAGCTACGGATTTGAACCCAGGAGCCACAGTTACAGAGAAGAAGACTAAACCGTGGTTAATGACATGCAAACCTGAGCTGATACTTTACACAAAGCCAACAAAGGGTATGTCTACACTACGAAATTAGGTCGATTTAATATAAGTCGATTTTTTAGAAATCGATTTGATACAGTCGATTGTGTGTGTCTCCACTTAAGACCATTAAGGCCATTAAGTCGGCGGGGTGCGTCCACAGTACCGAGGCTAGTGTCGACTTTCGGAGCGTTGCACTGTGGGTGGCTATCCCACAGTTCCCACAGTTTCCGCCGCCCATTGGAATTCCGGGTTGAGCTCCCAATGCCTGATGGGGCAAAAACATTGTTGCGGGTGGTTCTGGGTACATGTCGTCAGGCCCACCCACCCTTCCGTGAAAGCAACGGCAAAAAATCGTTTCTCGCCTTTTTTCCTGGGTTGCCCGTGCAGACGACATACCACAGCAAGCATGGAGCCCGCTCAGCTCACTGTCACCGTACGTCTCCTGGGTGCTGCTGGCAGATGCAGTACTGCAGTGCTACACAGCAGCAGCTTCTTGCTCTTGCAAGTTAGCAAAGACGGTTAGCAGCCGTATTGTACTGTCTGCTGCTGTCTCCTGGTTCCTCCTGGCCGGCCTCGGTGAGGTTGGTCGGGGGCTCCTGGGCAGACATGGGTGCTCCTGGCCGGCCTCGGTGAGGTCGGTTGGGGGCTCCTGGGCAGACATGGGGGCTCCTGGCCGGCCTCGGCCTCCTGGACATAAATGGGAGTGACTCCAGGTCATTCCCTTCTTTAAGTTTCATCTAATGGAAATTCAGTCCTGCCTGGAATATCAGACAAGCCTACCAAAGAACCAGAGAGGCAAACAGCCGCTCCGGGTCAGAGCCCCAGACATCCCACTTCTATGATGAGCTGTATGCCATTCTAGGGGGTGCCCCCACCACTACCCCACCCCTGTGCTTCCCTCCTCCCCCACCCCTCCCAGGCTACCTTGGCAGTTATCCCCCCATTTGTGTGATGAATTAATAAAGAATGCATGAATTTGAAACAATGACTTTATTGCCTCTGCAACTGGAGATCAAAGCGGGGAGGGGAGGGTGGTTGGCTTACAGGGAAGTAGAGTTAACCAAGGGGGCGGGTTTTCATCAAGGAGAAACAAACAGAACTTTCACACCGTAGCCTGGCCAGTCATGAAACTGGTTTTCAAAGCTTCTCTGATGCGCAGCGCACCCTGCTGTGCTCTTCTAACGGCCCTGGTGTCTGACTGCGCTTAATCATTTTGTCTTTTAGAATGGAGTTCTGATAGCACGGATTCATCTCTCCATACAGCGATCAGATCCAGTACCTCCTGTTCGGTCCATGCTGGAGCTCTTTTGCGATTCTGGGACTCCGTGGTCACCTGTGCTGATGAGCTCTGCATGGTCACCTGTGCTGATCAGCTCGCCACGGTGGCCAAACAGGAAATGAAATTCAAAAGTTTGTGGGGCTTTTCCTGTCTACCTGGCCAGTGCATCTGAGTTGAGAGTGCTGTCCAGAGTAGTCACAATGGAGCACTGTGGGATAGCTCCCAGAGGCCAATACCGTCAAATTGCGTCCACACTACCTCAAATTCGACCCAGCAGGGTGGATTTCAGCACTAATCCCCTCGTCGGGGAGGAGTACAGAAATCGATTTAAAGAGCCCTTTAGGTCGACAAAAATGGCTTCGTCGTGTGGATGGGTGCAGGGTTAAATCGATCTAACGCTGCTAAATTCGACCTAAACTCGTAGTGTAGACCAGGGCAAAGAGCTCCCAGAATGGAGACGGCTTTGGGGATATTGGGTTGTGACATGCTGTGAAAGGAATGATGAATTGTAAATGTGAGTAGGTGTCACTGAATTATCCAGCTCTGGTTGGAATCCTGCTCATAATGAAACCTAGCAAGCCAGGCCAGGAGATCTCTCTCCTGGTCTTTTATGGGTGCATCTGTCTCAGCATGCCAATTTTCTTTAGGTGATATAAGGGGACTCCAGTGGTGCACAAAGATGGCTTTGAATAGGAGACATATAAGTGCAAACTTAAATCCAAATTCTTAACACTCAAGTGAGTAAGGACAAATGGAGTAAGCCAGCAGAATTGCCAAGGAGGGAGCATTGCTCAGCAGGTGGTGGGATGCAACCAATGACAACCCAGTTTTATTAGGATATGGCTTCCAAGATTCCCTTCTTTATCCAGTACCCATTAAAATATACTCAGATAAGAGCAAATGTCTGCAATCCCAAAATAGGGAATCCTAGAAATGGGCTAAACCACATGCCCAAGACAGTGTTATTTCAAGACAGTCAATAGTATCCAAACACACCAAGTCTTGGAGCTTGTTATAGGATATAGGTCCCTCACCTAGACTGACTCTCAAGGTTTATATACTAGAAATAAAACTCTGAAGCACACTTATGACATTTAGACAAGTTCTCCCTTTGATCCAGAAGTTTGGCCAACACAGTGCCTTTAAAATCAAAGCACTTAAAATCATTTACTTAACCTCCTAACAAGCTGCCTTACCGCAGGGACTTTTGGATAGCTGTGTCCAATCACGGATTCCTCATATGGTGGGATATTCACAGTTTGTGGGGGTTTGCAGAGACATCTCCCTGGAGGCCCTGGAAGCCCTCTTTCCCCTTTTGGTCCTATTGCTAATTGTCCTAGGAAGCAAAATACCAGGCTGCCATGTTATGTCATTACTGTACAGAACACAAACCCAGCCTCAGAGGGGAACAGCTGAATGTGGACTACATAATACCAGGAAGTTGAATTCACATCTGTCTAAGGTCTGGGTGCTGTGAGGTGCTGAGTTATCTCCCATAGACTTCACTGAGAGTTCAGGGAACTCATTGCTATGTGGGAGCAGATCTTAAGAGTGCCTATATTAACCGTATGGGGAGGGACATCATCACAGGTTGGGGTTTTAGGATAATAACTCAAATTATTGGACCAAAAAGGTTTGGAATTAGCAAATCTGATATGTGCAGCTTTCTATGGGTGGAGTGGAACCTTTAAAATCTTGGTTGCCCTCCCAGCAGTATGGAGAAAACATCGCTTTGAAATTTTCCAGCTGATTTAGTCTATGCTTAGGTGTTTCTTATTGGGGGACATCAGCTGTATGAAGATCCATTCCCAAACAGCCGCCAGCGCCATAAGTGTACTGTTTCCAAGCCACTGCAGAGAAGATAACTCTCGCCCACTGAATAAGCCAAGAGGCGGCAAAGGGAAAGAGAAAACTGAGCAGATGAGTAGCAGCACAACCAGCTGGTGCCCATCTGAAACACTCTTGGTTTCCAGCCATTTGTTTTTGTAAAAAAAATAAAAAATGAACACCCTTTTTTATGCTTCATTATAAAATCATTAGGGAAAAAAACCTGACTGTTAATATCAACTATTGCCGCCTCAGTATCAGATTCTGTGTTGTCCCACATGTCTAGCTTTTGTCTTCTCCAAAGAGAAAGAAATCTGCCTAGGGTTTGAGTGAATTCATATGCTTGAATTTGTATATTTTTCAATAATAAGGTTCTTCCTCCCTCCCCCAACCTCTGCCTTTATCTCTGCAATATACACAAAATGCAGAGACTGCAGGGGCATTTGCAGCACACATGAGAAGGAGAGAGAGACTCCTTTTCATCTCTCCCATCCCCCCCCCACCTCCTCTCAGCTGTTATTATGGCATCAATTATATCTGATATGCTTCTCTTTTGCAGAGCAGTGCAGAGTGAGCCTGCACCATGTGATTAGAAGGATCAATCTTGCTTTGTAAGCTGGAACATTTTGAGGAGGAAGGCTCCTGTCTCCCAGGATCTACTATGAGGACTCACTAATCCTCCAAGGCTGCCATAGCTTTCCCTCTTCCTCAAGCCCATTACCACAGGATGGGGTTTTAGGATAAGAACGTTCTCTCTCATGTGTGCTGCAAATGCCTTTGTGCTCTCTGTCTTTTGGGTGTATGGCAGAGATTGGGGGAGGGAGGAAGAGTCTTATTACTGAAAATTATACAAATTCACACAAATCCTAGGCAGCTTTGTTTCTCTTTGGAGATGAAGAAAACTAGACATGTGCCACGAGATAAAAGCTGATACCGAAGTTGCAATAGTTGATAATAACATTTAAGGGTCTTTAGGGAATCTTATGGGCCAGATTATCTGTTTTTATTTAAATATTAGAAACCATAACAGATGCTTCAGAGGAAGTAGAACCAGCATAATGGACAATCATGGAACAACCTGCTCACAGGGGAAGTTTCTTCCTCAACCCAGGCAGCTTGCAACTGAACAACCAAAATGTCACGGACGTTTCTGTACCAATACCTGTTTAACAGCATGATACAGGCTAGGAGAGGGGGTGAGGGAGGGAAGATGGGGAAGATGACTGCTAAGAGTGGCCTCTCTTACCTGATACTGAAGGTCCTGGTGGACCTGGTTGACCCGAAGGACCAGGCCTGCCAGGTGGACCCATAATTCCAGCAGGTCCAATATCTCCCTTTTGTCCCTAGCATATGAAAAACATTCATTAATGACACAGCAAATTAGTATCTACTACATTTAACATAAAGAAAGCAGATTCACCCGTGGAAACACATCCATCGTACACTTCATACCCACCATGCCTGGGGACACTGGAAGGGGAAACATACCTTATTCTCACACATGAATGAGGAGGAAAGTCCTATTGTGATTCTGCTCTGAGGTTAGACTATGTAAAAGTGGCACCATCTTTCTCAATAGATCTGTTCTCTGTGTGTAGTCAAAGTCATATCTGCTGATGTGAGTGATTGAAATTAGTTTTTACTGCTTTTTACTGCTGTTAGCTATGCAGGAGGCAATGCAGAGTGAGCTGGATTCTACTGCTCCTTGTGCATCATCTATAGAATTGTTTACCAAATTCAAATCTATACTTGTGCAAACCCTTTGATGGTTGGGCTTGCGCTGAGGTGACTGAGGAGGCTATAATTTGCTGACAGTTGTCCTGCAGCACTTTTATAACTGGTGATAATGCACAAGGAGGGAAGCTTGATTTTTGTTGCCTAGGCTGAGTTTTCAGGGCTGGCAGAAAAAAAATCTTTTCACCTATAAATGGAGCAAATCTGACCTGGAATCAATGAGACACAATAAATGTGGAACCCCAGGATGCCATTTTTATTGTCACTTTTTGGGCGAGGGTTAATTTTTTCAAAAGCCACTAAGTGATTTAGGAACCTAAGTCCTATTTATACAACTAATTTGGAGCTCGAGTCCTATTGACTTTCCCTAGGTCCATTTGAAAATTTTGCCCTAGGACTGCACAGCATCTGCCAGTTCTTTGCCTGTCTCTAGCCAGTACTGTCTCTTTCACAAGCTTTAAAAACACCCGTGCAGATTTTAATACTTCCGTCAAAAAATAAAAAGAAATGCCAGTTAGAAAAATAGATCAAATCCAAATTTCTCAGAGACCCAGTCTCCTATTAGAAATGTTTTTGAATTTAATACAATAGTACTTATTTAAGATAGTTATATTTATCTTGTTATCTGTACAGTACCTGAGGTTTACGTTTCTCTCTCTCTCTTTTTTAAAACTGATACAGAATTCCATGGTGCATCACTTAGTTCACGGTTTACATAACTGGTATGACCTTGATGCAACAAGACACACCATTTTGCATGGTAAAAACTGTATATACTGTATTAACTTTCCTTTAATCCCAAAGGTGATGAATTCCAATGAGGTGGTGTAATTCTAGGGTAACATGCGTTCAGAGGATAATGACAGGCCACTGCACGTCTTGTTTCAGAGTAATGGAGAGTACACATAGCCATGTATACTAAAATAATTTTGTGTTATATAATACTCTGTATCCCATGGATAACTTTAAATGTCATCTGCAGTATCTGTAGCCAGGGCCCATCCAGAATTAATGCAATATTTCACTTTGTTTAAATAATTGCTTTTTCACCAATGAACCTTCGTGTCCATGTGAATATTCATGTTGATGGGCAATAATTGCTCACATTATGCAATGGGCACACAAAACTGGCAGAGCACAAGAATAAAAAATTGAGTAGCAACCAAGAAACTTCCTAGGAAACCTCCCTCCCCCTCAAAATGAATATATGGCAGAGGAAATAAACTGTCATATACTGGACTGTCTGAGAGGTACTTGATTTCCATGTGCAATATACCGGATGAACAATCAACTAACACTCCTTGCTCGATGAAGATAGAGCAAACCAGGACAATAATTTACACTTGAATGTCTTTTGCCTTGTTTCTTTTCACGAATCCCTACAGCACTTGGGAAAGCTCTTCTCAAAGACAAAATTTAATCTTCCTAGATACAGGGAACCAACCCTCTAGAAGGGCCTTTTTCCAAGTAACACTATTCGCTCATGGCTGATATAAGACATTCTACCTTGTCAACATTGAAATCCTGGACTGGCTACTTAGTGTCAATTTCCATGTTGCAAAACTGAGGGAATGGCCCTTTTTATGTCAGTTTGGGAGCAGCAAGGCTGTGACTTCTGAGTTCCACAGTCTGCCTATCTTTTCAGAATGGATATGCCCCTGAAGACTCAGCACACAACTGAAGAAGCCAATGAGATAATCAAGATGGATCTCAGAATGGAACTGGAAGTAACACTTTCTTAATTTAGCTGCTATGCAGACATTTATACAGGGATGTCAGCTGTTTCAGGAGACAGGAAACAGCTCTGTGTGGGCGAAAGCTATCTTCTCTGTTTAACAAATAGCCATTTAAATACAGATTTCCCATTTAACACAAGCAACACATATAACAGTCAGGCCAGCAAAATAACATTTTAAAGTTTTTTTAAAAAAGAGAAAATAAAAATATCAGCGTAGTTGATCAACAACAAAGAGGGAAACCCAATTTTCAACCTTGGGTACATAAGGTTAGGGCTCAAATTGACATTTAGACACTCAGAGAGTACTTGGATGCTAATGTCCAAACATGGGATTTTGTCTCCTAATTTAGGGCCAGATTAAAGTACCCTTAATCATGCTGAATGGTACCTTACACCACAAGTACTCCTATAAATCAATGGGATTACTTACTGAGTAAAGTACTACTTAATATGACAAAGCTCCCAAGCTCCAAAACTGGTAAAATCAAAAGTTACTGCAACTCCAAGTATTAAAGCAGAACTGTGAGCACTGTGCCTTCTCTCTATTTAGGCATCAGAGGTAACATCTGTGCCCGTTCCTTCTGGTGGCACAAATTAACATAGTGTAAGAAAGATGTCAGAGGATACATAGCAACTTTTAAAAATTCACATCTGACAGGGCAAAATTCTTCTCTCTGTATCATGTGACAGACCTATTTTGCATATTCTGCACTTGGTTTGTATTCTATTTTTAGGATTAACCTTGCAAAAACTGGTATTTAAAAATTTCCCACATGGTAAGGCATTATCTCACATGGACTTATTCCTATTGGCACTGCACCACCAGCAAATCAGACCAATGATTCAGATTTTCAGTGCTGGGTGCAGGGGCGGCTCCAGGCACCAGTGCACCAAGTGCGTGCCTGGGGCGGCAAGCCGCGGGGGGCAGCCTGCTGGTCGCGGTGAGGGCGGCAGTCAGGCTGCCTTCGGCGGCATGCCTGCAGCAGGTCCGCCGGTCCCGCAGTTTCGGCGGCATTTCAGCTGCGGGTACGCCAAAGGCGCGGCACTGGCAGACCTCCCTCAGGCATGCCGCCGAATCCACGTTACCAGCGGACCTCCCGCAGGCACGTCACTGAAAGCCGCCTGACTGCCATGCTTGGGGTGGCAAAATACATAGAGCCGCCCTGGCTGGGTGTAACCATCTTGCAAATAAAATACCTGCAACTGGCCATTGAACATAAGCTTCTACAAAGGAACTGCTGGAGCTCCTGCAACTGTATGCAAATATTATTGTTTAAAATTGGTTCAGGTTGTAAAGGAAGCAATATGAGGAAACATCCACTAAAAATGCAACTGATGATGCATATTAGCTCTTCTGAGTTCGTAATTAATGTAATACTTTTAATTACTTGGAGAAATGTATACAGCTTGTATTGGAGAAGCTTGCATCAATTTCTATATACAATTATCAGCTTTTACACCTAATCCCAAAGAATTTGAAGATGTGAGTTCTATACATATAATTATTTTGAACCCTCCAAAAAGAACAAGTTACTATAATATTATTTCATCTGGTTAATCTTTTACCAGATTTCAATGAGTTTTATTTTAAAAGTTGCTGCGTGCCCTCTGTCACCATTTTCAGAATGCATGGGTTTATCCTTTGTATGTAGTACTATGATGATTGGTTCCATACATGTAAACAGGATGATTAATCAATGCAATCTCAGGATCTACTCCATAAAGAGGAAGAGACAGTAAGAATATTTTATAACAGCCTCCTTTCTTTACACAGAGGTGTAGTAATCTCCAAGGCCCCAACAATCTGATCTGTGTGGACAGATACCCATGGAAAGTCCATTTGAACTCAAGGGGGCCATGCCTAGGCACAAGGGTCTATCCATGTTGATCCAGTTGCAGGATTGGAATTTAAAATGGTACTGGAGGCGTACTTAGTGCTTACACAGTAACATTACTGTGTTTTTGAAGTACAAACCAATGGTTCTTGTGAGTCCACAATGTATTAATCTAGTCCATTAGCGTGCCAGGTGTCTCTTTTCCAATGCACACAAGCAGTTTCTCTATGAGTCTGGTCACTGTTTAGCCAAGCTGAATATATTTAATCTTCCCTCATAAATCAATTCTTTCAGCCCTTAATCATTTTTCTTGCTCTTCACTGAACTCCTCTAATCTGTTGATATATTTCTGGCATGTGGTGCCCAGGGCTGAACGCAGTATTCTAGGCATGGTGGTCTTGCCGGAACCATATGAAGATGGATTATAACCTGCTCCCTGATGTGACACTTTTGGATACACAACCCAGAGCCCCCATTTACTTCAGCATTACTGCCACCCAGCTTTCTACCTCTTACTAGTTATTTGTATTTTATATTCATTCATAGATTAGAAGGCCAGAAGGGACCACTGTGATCATCATCTACTCTGCCCTCAAAAACTACAGTTTCCCATCAGGAAATAAAACTCTGGCCTCCAACGTGACAGGCAGGGATACTCACCACTATGCTAACAAGGAAGGGTCTAGAAGTGCAATTCTGGTGGGATTCAAACCCACAATCTTTGAATGCCCTCTCAGCTCTAGAAGTCCAATGCACAACAGAGCCACAAAAAATGCATTTAAGTCCCGCTGAGATTTGAATGCAGTTTGCTGGATCGAGAGTGTAGCGTGCCGGTCATTACATTGTGCAACCACTCGCATTATCCCCTCGACATATTAGTTCCAGGTTGAAAGTAACGTTGCTATTTCCTACACATATTTCTAATTTTGCACCACTGGACAGTTTGTTTTCATCTCAGATGCCATGTTGTGGTGACTGTTGGTAAATGATGAGAGTGGAATGTTTCTGATTCCAAACCAAACTCGGAAAGCAGACTATAAAGGCTTCCTCCAATAGGTTACTTCCAAAACCTTTCCATAGGGTGGAAATAGGAGACCGTGCAGTGTTTACACCACGGCCAATGAACTCTGCCCCACTCTGCTGCTGAGGGCGGATGCTAGGGATGCTCTGATCATGTACAGTGGCTCCCCAACTCCACGTGGGTGAGAAAGGTAGTTGGGGAGACTAAGGACCAGATGCTGACCTTCACTGTGGCCTCTCCAGTGCCCCAACAGGTCCATAAAGCCAGCTTACCTGTCTGGCTAAGAATTCTCTTAGCCTGAAGTGACATCCCTTCTCACAGCCCCCAATGGCAACAGCATGGCTGGAGTATCCCTACACGCTGGGTATCCCTTGATGCCATAACCATCCCTTGGGATATTGACATCTGGAGAGAAATTAGAGCAGCCCTGACTCCAAGCCAGCCTCAGTATTGGGGAGCCACAAAGGTCTTGTGAAACCACTGTTGCTCCCAACACTTTGGGTCCTGTCCTGTGCTGAGTGTACCTCAGTGGTACCAGAGAACCCGGCCCTGAATTAAGTCGAGAGTCATAACGGGAATACCCTAGCTGCCAGCTCTGACAGGGAAATGTCAACGAGGGCAGGAGTGTGGAGCCTATCAGCTGTAAGAACCGCACCCCTGCCATGCTGTTTGGCACTCGAGGGAAGATCACAGCCCTGTCTGAAGTTACACTCAACGAAAATCTTGTCATCAATCTAGGAAAAATTACATTTCAGATAACATACAGCCTGACCTTCAACCTTCAAATTCTGACTGTATGACTGGCCAGGCTTGAACTCCTACACAAGTAGAACACTTCCATTATACACTGTATGTATGCACACACACACGCATGTGCGTGCTCACGCATTCCCCCCCCCACCATATATATATATTCAAAATCATTCCATTTCTATGCACAAAAAGTGGAGAGAATCAATGTAACAAAATATTGGCACATGAAATGACAGAGGATCTAGTCACTCATCACAACCACACAAATCCCAGAAAACTCGTAAAGAGAAAACATAGGGTTCCTACTTGTTTGCCTCGCTTTCCTGGTCTTCCAATAGGTCCTCTGTGCCCAGGCACTCCAGGTTCTCCCTTTGGACCCATTTCTCCCTTGGGGAGTTGGGGGTGGGAGGGAAAAAAAGCACGTCTTAAGTATAGAAATATGTATTAAATTGGTAATATGTGTCGTATACAACACAGCAGGTAATTCAGTACGTTCAGTGTACACTATTACTCTATGTGCACAGTTTGGTCCTAAGAGAATACCATTGTTGTTGTAAAATATATTGCCAGTTCGTGGTTATAACTAAATACTTTAAAAAAATACTTTAAAATTTTAACTTATTTTTTTACCCCAAATCCCTCAGAAAGGCCCCTCATCTATAAAAGAAGCAGCTGGGGAAATTAGAAACAGGTTAGCAGACATGGGGTTATCCAGGCAACTTGGCTAACAACCCTCTTTCTGACACATTTCAAAGTATCTAGCTTTGCTGCAAAGACCCGTAATTAATAAAATCACCAGTAAGAAAGGTGACCAGCTCTCTCCTCTGCTATCCCCTTCAGAAGTAGCCATTATTTTCTTAACCTAATTTCCTAGACAAAATGTGATTATGATTGTTACATATAGACCTTCCTTTAAGGATTCTGCCCATAAAACAATCTTTAAATCGGAATTATAATTATTTGTCTAGTTCTTGATTAATGGAGGTACCAAAACCAGTCAGGGTAAGCCCTGCTATTTAGAAGCAGGTCATTCTAAATCAGAATACTATTTAATAGAGATGTTTAGTAACACCATGCAATTGGATTGGCTATGAAGTCACAAACAAGAGTTTGGAAACTTAAAGTGGGGGCAAGTTTCTGATCAAATAAATATTCCTGAAAAGAGAAATGAAAAAAAAAATAACTCACCTAAGCCAAAACCTGCAGTCTTCACCTAAAATAAAAAGACTGCAGGGTTTGGTTCAAGGGATGCAAAATACTGGTCATCTGATTAAAATGAAACTCTCAATTTTTTGGCACCTTGTGACCAAGATCCATGGTTCTGGAACTTAGATGCTGCTGAAACCACACAATGAACCAAGTGTCTATGTGGATGCTTACTCAAATTTCTAAGGAGACTTTATATCATGTTTACTTACTTTCTGCCCCAGCATTCCAGGGAAACCTATATACCCCTGTAAAGCAAAAGACGAGAGTAATCAAAAACATGCTGAGTGATCTTTGACAGCATAGCATCAGTTTTTGTTTTGATATACTCCAAAGGAGACAATGTATTGGGGTTTTGTAGCCAGACAATTTGTCCAGTCACATTTTCATTATAAACAGGCAGTAGCCTCTTTGTGCCACAGTAGCTTGAAGATGAAAAACCCCTGGTGGCCAGGGCTGTGGCTGTGTGTGGCTCTTTTAATTAGCCAGAATCGGCTACCAGAGATCTCGAGGGTCTTAACACAGTACAATATGCTCAGCATGTCCCAGCACCCTAACATGGAAGAATATTCTTCACTCACTGGCTGAAATTTAAAGGGGCCTGAAACTCCTCCTCCTAGCTGTCTGATGAAGGGGCCATATAACTCAAGAATTACTCTAGGGCAGTGGTTCCCAAACCTGTTCCGCCTCTTGTGCCGGACACTGCAAGTAAACAAACCGGCCCGGCCCGCCAGGGCCTTTCCCTGCACAAGCGGCGGAACAAGTTTGGGAATCACTGCTCTAGGGTCAGTGATGGAGGTTTTTCTGTGAACTCTCCTCCTTAGCAGCAGTTCCACAAATGCCTGGCACAAGAAGGAGATGGTTACTGTTAGGCCATGTATAGCTAACAAATATTTTTTGTGACTACCACGCAGATCCTCATTGACCCAAAAAGACCACTGATATTTTGATCAGTCAAGGCCCAAAGCATTAACCAGATTAACCTGTACTTACATTGGGAGGGATTCACACTGTATGTGGTTGGGAATTTAACTTTATGGTAAAAATTCCACATCATCAAATCTCAGTTTATTGTCAGAACAATATGATATTATCAGCTAAAACCATTTGAAAAGGATTTATAGGCTGGCTTATGTTCGCTCAGGTTTAATTTAAAGCCACTGTGAAACCAAAATAATATGTACCTTGTCTCCTTTGAGGCCTTTGTCACCCCTCTCTCCTCTGGCTCCCTGGGATGTGGGGAGGAATAGTAGAAATAAAGACAATTTTTACTGTGTCATAGGGAATTTTTTTCTTGTCTGTGTAAAGCATTAAACAGGGGAGGGCAGTTTAGTAACATATCGTAACATTCACAGTGTGTGGCTGACAGCAGATTATAAATTCACTTAAAAACGTTCCTTATTATTAATATTTATATTACAGCAGTATCTAGATTAGAACTCATTGGAAAAAAGGACACATTTGCTAAACTTGAATTTTTTCAACCAGCTCTAGTCTGGAGGCCGCAAACATTGTGCTATGCGTTATCTTCACACATGATAAGGGACTTTCTCTGCCTCCCAGAGCCTATGATCTAAACAGATGATAGACAAAGGAAGGATTACTATGCTCATTTTACAAATAGGGAACACAGAGAGAAAATGATTCACACAAGTTCAAATAGGGAGTCTGAAGAAGAGCTTGGAATTGAATCCAGTGCTTTGGGAGCTCAGCCCAATGCTTACTCCACATGCCCATCTTTCTTCTCAGTACAAGTCTTAATACCACTCTCCTTTCATAGGACCTTCTGATTTCACATCCTCAGCATCTCAACCTCGGGGGAGGAATAGCTCAGTGGTTTGAGCATTGGCCTGCTAAACCCAGGGTTATGAGTTTAATCCTTGAGGGGGCCACTTAGGGATCTGGGGCAAAATCAGTACGTGGTTCTACTAGTGAAGGCAGGGGGCTGGACTCAATGACCTTTCAGGGTCCCTTCCAGTTCTGAGATAGGTATATCTCCTTATATTATATTATAATGGTATATAGTACATTTCTACAATAGTTTCCATTATTGCTTTCAATGATTAAGTTATTGTAACACTGACCTTTTCTCCTCTACTTCCAGGGTAACCCTAAAAGGGAAAGAAAGACATTTTACTGCTTCACATTTTCTAGATCTTCCAAGCAGTGAATTCACATCTTGCAAATTTAAAAGTCAGGGGGGGAAAAAGCTTAAATAATTAGTTACATCAGCTTCTAAATCCAAACGTTTTCTTTGTAGATTGTAAGAGAGCAGAGAAAAAAGTACAGCTATGAAGGTACAAGACAAAGGCAAGATATTCCAGCCCATAAGACAGCATGAAAAAGCCAGCAGGTAAAGCAAGCATGCTAATCATGTTTGAAATTGCTTTAAAAACTAAAAGAGCAGAAAGCAAATTCAATTACTCGTTCAATTAAATCTTATCCAGTCTCTGCAATTAATAACCCCAAGCAATTTTAGAAATAATTTCCCAATCACCTTTTTTTTTCTCCTAAGTGGCAAATATTAAGTGAAGTCCCTAAAATATGTTTTAGTTGGCTTCCAATGTGAAGATTACTATGACTTTTAGTTTTTCCTTCTTAAGAAATACCCAACAAATAGCCTGGGAGCATGTATGATTCCGTGCTAAGTTAGGGATAGAAAGCTAAGGGAGGTGTCATTTTGTTCATAAAAATCTACAGAATCATTATTTCAATGGTGTCACCCTCTGCAGCATGGCAGGAGGACTTGCCCCCTCTCATCCAGCACCAGGTCCCTTAGGTTTTGATAATACAGCATCATCAGAAATGGGTTGAAATTGTGCATCATTTGAAACCCCTTTCTACTATGAACACAACGGTACCAAATATGGCCTAGAATAATTATGGCATGTAAACATAGCAATGAACGTCATTGAGGGGTCGGTAGGCATAACACAGCATCCAAATACTTTTCCCCAGTTTTTCCTGACAACCCCAGAACTCCATCAAATTTTGAACAAAACATTATGTATGTCTGAGATGACTTCCAAGAAATAACCAAGCACCATATAGACTTATTAGGTTCTGTTAAATGCCAAGAGGGGGTTATTTTAAAGCTGCAGGACAAGTTTACTCCACTGGCAATGCACTTGTGTATGATGGACCTGAGCTCCTCAATATCATGACGAAAGCAGTCTTCAGTGATAAGCTAGCTAGACATGTCAGTTGAAGGGACATTTTGGGTCATGTCTTGTATGAAGCCTTCAAAACCCAACAGATTATCCAAGCCTCCATCAATCTACGTGCTCCCGTCAAGAAGAACAGATTCAAGCTGTGCTTTAATGCAAAGAAGAAAGTCAGAGTGAAGATGGCAGGGACTACTACAGAGCTAAGCACAGACAGGTCATTGTTTGCTCATCTCCTGATCGTGTCCAGATCTCATCAGGATGTTGATCTACGCGAGACTTTGGGAGAGAACAAGTTTTCCATGGTATCACGATCCATGTTCGAATGAAATAGAATAATGCATGTTTCAGGTGAACAGCAAACTAATGCACATCTTGCATGCTCTTCCTAAGCCAGCACCTACTAACAGTGTGACTAGTAACTGATGCCAGCAGAGGCTGTTCAGCATAGCAATCAGATGGCATGGCTGAGGTACAAGCTCTCATCAAACCAGAAACAGTTAACACCTGCTGAGATTTGGCTGAATACTTCATCATGAGGATACAGAGAAAATACTGGACTTTTGACAAAGTCCTCCTGGTGTTTGATGTGTATGCAGAGGAATCAATTAAACATATTACCAGAAAGAAGAGTCTTCATGGTATTGAACCTGTCCAATACAAAATCACTGACTTCACGAACACCTCCAATGTCACAATGAAGAAGCTACTGTCTCATATTTGCATGAAGTACAAGTTATCCTCATACCTTACAAGAGAAATGCTCCAGCATGTGAAGAATTGCTCAAAGAATTCCATCATCATCACATGGCATAATGAAGCTGCTGCCTTGCACTGTTCAGTGGAGTTTCTTGGTAGTCCTATGAGGAGGCTGACACTAAAATTATCTTGCCTGCCATCAATGCCACAGAGAGGGGGGCTACTAAACTTCGGATTTTTGCACAAGACACAGATGTCCTAATGCTCTGTCAGACACTACCCAAGGCTTCAGCAAGATTCTGTTTTTGTGCCTGCTGCTGGAGAACAGAATCACTGTCTGTCCCTCAGAGATGTGTTCCTATCGCTCAGACCTTAAAAGCCACCTCACTGCCCAGTTTCCACAGGATGTGACACTCTTGGACAGCTGGCTGGAAAAATCAAATTATTTTACTGGAATACATTTGATTTAGCCTCCATAGACTCTCGCCTCACCATGAAGGTGTTCAGCAGGGCTGAGACAGTTACTGATGAGGTCAAATGCACTTGGAAGCATTCGCATGCTGAGTTTATCATTTGATGACCAACATTATGACACTTGCACAGCTAGGTTGATGGATGTTTTCCAAGAAGCAAAGGGAGAAAAATTGCCACTGACAAGGGGTGTGTTTATACCTGCTATCAAGAGGACAAATTGTCAAGCAATGGAATGACTCCAGGATGATCAAGCACATCCAAAACTGCCCTCCTCTGTTGGGCATGGATGGGTCTGTAAGAATGGACTGATCACATCAGTTGTGTGTGAAATACCAGGCATTCCTGAATCAATCATTCAGCTAATCAAATGCTTGTGTGCAAAGACCAGATGCTCACCAGCCTGCAAATGTTTGGCCAGCAGCCTGCCTTGTACAGAGATGTGTGAGCATGGTGCAGACGAGGACAACTTTTGTGATAATGTGTCTAGCAGAGGTGCCTTGTTTTCAGTTCTACATGGCAAGGCTAATTTTCCTAGGATTACCAAAAATCAATGTCTTTTTTAGGTAAGCAACGCATCCCTGTGTTAATGCATAATTAGAAAAAGTTGATTTTTAAATATTTTCTTCAATATACATCTACATAATTGTTCCAGGTTTGTCACTGTATTTGTGGTAGAAAAGGCGTTCAAATAATACCCAACTTGATTGTACTATCAAAATTTCCATCAACTCGAGGAACTGGTGCTGGGAGACCATGGGGAGGGGTGGTCAGAGGGCCTGCCATGCTGCAGAGGGTGACACCATTGAAATGATGATTCTGTAGATTTTTACAAATCAAATGACACTCACCTTCCCTTTCTATCACTAAGTTGTCCATGTAATGAAATTTTACTACACTACGCTCCCAGACTAAAACGGCTGCATCTATTTCTTCTTTCCTGCTCCGTTTTTGAGTAAGGTAGTGACGTAAAGAGCAGGATGAAATAACACACTCTCTGCATTGGTCAGCGTACAATTGACATTTGAGTTCGGGTCATATTTGGAAATCCTTGTTGGTTGCATGAGAGAGATTGTGCTATTCCTGTCATGTTAAAGACATTAGTTCACCTCTAACATTGAACACAAGGCCTATCCTCAGTGTGTACGTGTCATGGGAGGGCATGGGAGCACTTAGGCAGTTTACTGCCTTCTTTGTTTTTTATTCCTTTAACTGTTGCAAATTTACACTCTACGAAAAACATAGATACTAAGGCCATATATCTGTTCTCCTGTCCCCCTCTCTCTTCACATCCAAGTGGGCAGCACAGTCTTCATATCCTGCACCACATGCTGAACAGTTTGCAGACTTGCACACAGAGGAAATGCCCTGAGAAGTATCACAACACAAATGTTAACTGGCTGCTCTAGTACATAGTGCTCTATTTCCAACTTGGCATCACAAATGTAGAGCAAATAAGTGTAAATGTAAAGCAAAAAAGCAAATAAGTGACCCAAAGATTTGCTCAGAAAGAAAGTTCTGGCTCGTCATATAATTAGCATCCCAGGCAAGTCTGGAAATTCCTGGAATCTAGGTACTGAGACTCCATAGTGAGCAGAATAACTGTGACTGATTGTGTCTGAATTACTGGGGTATTCACACACCTCCCACTAAGCCCACATAGTCTTGATGGCAATCTACTCTTTGGTTGTTCCAACATCCAGGCCACGAATCTCAACGAGCTAGCTTCAGGACATTGTACTGCATGTTCTGTGCAGCCACCAGGGTACCCCCATTAGAGCCTTCCTCTCCCACAAGAGAAACAGGTTTCAGCACTTTTGAGGGAAGGATTAAACCATCAGAGAAGAGACCTCATATTTTACCTTTTTCAGTTCCCTCATATTTTGTGTCATACACGTATACATTCAGAAGCCATAATATACAAAGAAATAAAAGAAATAATAATAATAATAATAATATAGAATATGATATCCAGAGACACCATCGTGTACATGGGGCAAATTCTTCCCACTATTAAACACAGCAACAAGAGCACATGGTTATAACAGAGGATGAATTTGTCCACATAATCTTACGGGACTGGAGGGAAAATAGTGGGATGGGTTACATGCGCTTTGCTCTTAAAATGAATCTCTTCCTGATTACATTGATTTACACCAAAACATTTGTGTAAGAAGCTAGGCCATATTGCACAACCTTTTTTAGCTTCAAGAAGAAAATCTTGTGGTTTTAATTGTATTTAAAAGAAAACCCCAAAGCCTACTGTTATTTGAAACAGAACCAAAATCTCCACACGTGCTTTCTAACCTGTTCATGAGGGAAGCAACAGAGTGCTAGAAAACGATGTCTGAATATATAGCAGTTGGGTTAACAAACCTTTGAGCCAATTGGTCCTCTTGTACCTTGCAATCCCATCACACCCAAATCCCCCTTTTCACCCTAAAGGGGTTAAAAAAAAAGAGTTAACAACTGTGGCTTTTGAAAGGTGTCATATTGGAACAACTGATGATTCAGTTTTTGTGTCAAATGTATGAAACATGCCTGACTTTAACAACTCTCAGTGTAGTTTTATAGTGTAAATCCAAACTGTATACTGCCAACTGACTTAGCCTGAGTCATCAGGCATTTTCTCATTTTTTCCACTCTCATCTCTTTGGGTATGATTTTCTTTCTAAGTAATATATGCTTTAGTTTTCCCAGATCCTGCACAAGGATATGTGGGCAAATTATTCCCAGTAGCATTTTCCCCTATGCCAAAGTGTATAGACTCAACCTGGTGTGCCTTAATGATACCACCTCCCTGGGTTATAGTGACCAAATGTTGTAGTCTGCTGGGATCCTCTTGGTATGGAGGGATACAACCTGGCTGTTTTGACTGCCTGTCAGATGAGCATCTGAGAAGGGTAAGATCTGGAGTCACTGCAGAAGTAGCAGCCCTAGCAGGGAGGAAAACTTGGGCTCTTTGTGCTCCCTGCAGAAGGAAGCGCATTTGGCCTTTCCAGCCTCAGTGGTGAGCAAGATCTTCATGCTGGATGCAGCCTAGGCAAGGGGAGAGTTAATGGAGCTGAAGAGAAGACTTGGTGAAGCAATGTGGGAGAAGGCAGACCTGGAGGAAGGCTATGTCTAAGGGAGACTGGAAACCTGAAAGAGGACTAATGAGGAAGGAAAGAGAAAGGAGACCTGGAGATGGGGAAAGAGGGAGAAAACAGCCCCTAGGAGGTTTGTAGAAAGAAAAAGGTCTGGAAGAATAACTAAGGGAAAGGAAGGCCTCTGGAATTTGGAAAATGGGAGACAGAAGACCTGGATGTGGAAAATGGAGGGAAAGAGGAACATACTTTAGGGAAACAAGCACAGGCACCTATAGAAATCTATTTAGGCCAAGCCAACCTTACCATAGATTGGTGGGAAACAGAAATAAGTGAAGAGTAGAAGACACAAACAAAGGAAACAAGACACAAATCTAAAGAACAGCAGGAGAACAGAGGAGGTTGATAGAAGCAAAAGAACAAGAAATAAGGTAGGACTTGGAGCCAAGTTATGAGGAAGAGATAAAGATGAGAAGGAGTGGGGTCTGTAAGGGGTAGGGTAAAAGCTACACTAATAGATGAAACAGGAGAAAATTGTCTGAATACAGAAAAAAGAACAAGGAGTACTTGTGGCACCTTAGAGACTAACAAATTTATTTGGGCATAAGCTTTCGTGGGCTAAAACCCACTTTGCCCAAATAAATTTGTTAGTCTCTAAGGTGCCACAAGTACTCCTCGTTCTTTTTGCTGATACAGACTAACACGACTACCACTCTGAAACTTGAATACTGAAAGGCGCCCTTCACTAAAGGACTAGGATTCATGGATAGAAATGGCCAACTGAACCAGTTTTTCATTTTTAAAATATTGTTAATCTGCTCTCAGAGCTCAAAGTGTGGAGGTGCTAGATGGCTGTGCAATCCTCCCATTCTCATTGCTGCCACTGGGGGGGAAAACTGGTGCGTATCATGACTTTTGAGAGGGATCATTTCCCCACTCCCACCACAAATGGAGCACTGAGCCCTTTGATGCCAATGACCATTGTGCAGATTAAGTTCAGAGAAGCCTCAAAATATAGACGCTACCATGTACAGTACCTGGCTCCCACCAGCATGTCCCTGCAGCTCCTAGGCAGAGAGGCCAGGGGGCTCTGCGCAATGTCTGTGCCCGCAAGCGCCAGTCCCGCAGCTCCCATTGGCTGCGATTCCTGGCCAATGGGAGCTGTGGAGCCGGCGCTTGTGGCGGGAGCAGTTGGCAGAGGCCCCTGGCTGCCCCTCCCCCTAGGAGCTGCAGGGACATGCCGGTCGGAGCTGGGTAGAGAGCCTGCAAGTCCCCTCCCCCCCCCCCCCCCCCACCGCCGGCGGGGGCCGGGGCCCCCCACCCCCTGCACGGGTCCCGGTTCGCGTGCCCCTGCCCGCCTCCCTCCCCCCAGCACCAGCAGGGGTCCCGGGCCATCCCCCCCCAGCACCTGCGGCACCCCCGGACCACCACCACCACCCCGAGCAGCGACCCAAGTTTTAGTTAGGGTTATATAGTAAAAGTCATGGACAGATCATGGGCCATGAATTTTTGTTTACTGCCCATGACCTGTCCATGACTTTTACTAAAAATACCCGTGACTAAAATGTTGCTACCACACCCCCTGACTTTAAGTGGATAGCTCAGTGGTTTGAGCATCGGTCTGCTAAACCCAGGGTTGTGAGCTCAATCCTTGAGGGGGCCATTTAGGGATCTGGGGCAAAAATCTGTCCAGAGATTGGTCCTGCTTTGAGCAGGGGGTTGGACTAGATGACGTCCTGAGGTCCCTTCCAACCCTGACAGTCTATGTAAAGTGGTTTCCATTATATACAGAGTTTACAGTTTGCTTCAATGGCTCTCAGCACCCTCACCGTACAAATTGTTCCAGCACCCCTGATTATTAGCAAGTCTCCGTTAGACTTGATTTGGCAATTTTAATTTAACATATTTTAATTCCTGAAGGGCAAGAAAAAATTACCCATTCTGCTCAATATATACAAATTCCATGTAGTAAAAGTGTTTAAATGTTACCTTAGGTCCCATTGGCCCAGGCCATCCAATTGGTCCTGGCATTCCGGGGACACCTGGAGGACCTGGTCTACCCTTAAAAGGAAACAATCAAATATTATGACAATGGGTTTAATATCATTCCAGCACACAGGGTTCTATCACAGAGGAGATGCAAATTAGAGAAGAAGTACTTGAATATCTTCAGTACAGTATCTTCAAGAAAAAAATTGCAACTAATACATTATTTTGGCTTTTTTTTTAAATCCTAAGCAGTCCATAGTATGCTTTCTGTTGATTCTAAGAAGAGAAATTTGGACTCTCAGAAACAAATATATTCTAATGCATAGTATATATATATCAGTGCTGGAAGTATATATAGTATATATAGCTCAGTGATGGGAGAAATCTACATGCAATGTACGAGATTCATCCTTAAAAACAGGATCAGGAAACCAAAGTCTGCCCTCATGTATGCCAATTTAAATCAGGAGTAACCCCCTGTAGTTACACCAATGCAAACCAAATATACAGTAAGGGAGAACATAACTAGACCACAGTTGGCAACTTTCACACGGTAAATAAGCACCCTGACTTTCACAATAAGCCAAAAATCAAGCTAATCCCATTTCAAAACAAGCCAATTCTTAAGAACCCCAACACTCTATGGGACTAGATCCCCCCGGCGTGCAGTCTGGGACTGTGGTGGTCCCGCTGTGCACCCCTGACTCTCTCCCCCCTTGCCCCCACTTGCCCCCCCTTGCCCCTGCTTGCCGGGAGATGATCAAAAAAAAGAAGCAACAAGCTGCAACAAGCAACAAGCTACAAGCCAAACAAGCTACAAGCCAAAAACTAGCCAACAAGCAACTCACAAGCCAATTAAGCCAAAAAAAAGCCCAATGTCTGTGTTTTTTTCACGGGTTTGGCATGTCTGAACTAGACCCATCACATTTACTAACACTGCATTTCTATAGATTCATTTTATTTTCTTTTTCAAATGTTATCCTACGATATTGATATACTTTATTAATTATGACTATGTTACTTGTAAAAAAAAAACCTCTAGGACCAGATCCTGGAGCTACATCCATTTACAGCAGCTGAGGAGCTGGCCTTAGAACTCCAATCAAGACCACTAGGGCTAAAAGTACGCCTTAGAATAAACCAGCCAGCTTTCACTGAGTAGTTGTGCTCACTTACTCTAGGACTGAATTTGGTGATTCTGATGATTTTAATGAGAAGAGCAAGTATTCCAGTGTCTAAGATATGCCATCTCATTATCATTTTGGTTACACTTTCTGAAATATTACTATTTGGGAAACTCAGAGCTATACAGGTCATTTATTTCTTTTCTATCTGGCATCTGAACTCTAAATAAATAGATAAATACTATATACATAATTCTTATATTTACATACTTTGAATTAATTTGAATTAATTGATTTGTGCCTATTGTTAAAATATTCAGTGTATTATTTAAAAGAGTGGCTCTTTTCTTGGTTGAATGACCTAATCTCTGCATGTCTCTGATTTCATCCTGCAGAGGAGTTTTTTGGCTTCTTTTGAAAATTAATTACATTAAAAGGAACACTTAGCCAATGAGATGAAATATTTTGTCTCATGACATTTAGGGGCACATACTGTTAACAATATAGCATGGCTCACGTGTCAGCAAATGCAAGGTTGTAGTCATCATATTGTGCTGGTGCCAGAACCCCTCAAGTATAATCAGTAACAGTTATTTGTCTTTTGGCACAAAGGTCATTTAATTGAACCCTATTTTCAATGAGTGTCTGACTTAGGCTTGTGTTTCTCTGTGGATGAGTCAGGATTTCAATTTTTTTTTTTTTTTTACAGCTTTTATAACTGTTCCCAAAGTCTACTCCCTTGGGCACAAATATCTAGCTCAGGTTATTCTCTACTGTCTTTTAATAGTGTGGGTAGGAACATATCTTGTCATCCATTTTTACACAGAATTCAAATTGACATCTGGATCAACCCCTAATAGCTGCTACAAGTCAACTATGAGGCTGGTGCATGATCCAGATTCTATAAACCTTGATTCGTACCTTTCTTCCTGGTCTGCCAATTTCCCCCTGCCACAGGAAAAAAAACGTATTAGTCATGGAGATACCAAGTGAAGAACAGCAGGTCATAAATTAATGTACTTAAAAACTGAATTGGGAAGATCTGTGTGTCTTGGACTTTACTCTATGAGCTAAAGTGGACAGTACTCACATAACAGAATAAATGGCATCTTCAATTATATTTGGGTCCCAATTCAGCAAAGCACTTAAACATATGCTTAGCGTTAGGTACATGCTTAAAATTAAGCTTCTGCTTAAGTCCTTTGCTGAATGTGTATGCACTTAAGCATGTTTAAATATTTTGCTGAATTGAAGCCAAAAAGATTAATGTGAAAACTATTTATTGTATCTTGAATGGACCCATATATTAGACATTGCATGGGACGGCTCTGCTTCCCGTTTCTTCAAATAGGGTATGATTTTCAAACGTTATTGTGCAACTTGGGACTATTGACTTCCAATGTGACTTGTGCTCCTTAAGTGCTTTTGGAAATCCCACCCAAAGGGTATCAGCAATCAGCCTTTCCTACAGAATTTTGTAGATATAGAAGGTGTCATCATGAAAAGCCAAACAATAGGCCTACAATGAGACTGAACAGTTATAACTGAACCTTTAAATTATAGCCTGAAACTGATCCACAGCATCCAGCTGGCATTAAAGCAAACTCCCACTAGGTGATCAGATAGCAAGTATGAAAAATCGGGTCAGGGTGGGGGGGTAATAGGTACCTATATAAGATAAAGCCCCAAATATTGGGACTGTCCCTATAAATTTGAGACATCCGGTCACCCTAACCCTCACCCGCCCAAAGAACCCTTCACCACCAAAAAAAACCAAAAACTCGAAAGCAAAACAAAATCCCAGCCACCTGCTCTCTGTCTTTCCCCTACCCTCCAGACAAACAAACAAAACTCCAAAAGAGTTGATCCTTACTTTTTCCCCTTTTGGTCCCATCACACCAGGAATTCCTTGTGGGCCCTACAAAGAAAAGTGAAGGAAATTGTAAACTTACATTAAAAAAGTACCCATTCATTGTTTTCCTTCCCCTGAGCTCTGTCCACCTGTCTGTCCTGAGAACTGAGAGTTCCTCTGGGAAGTGACTTCTCCCAAGTTCATAGGTGTTTGGTGTGCCAGTTCAGGCTCCTTTTTAATTGTAAGTGCTGTGGCCTCACTGAATGGCAGGAAATGGAGAGGTCTGGTGCAGTGAATGCAGAAAGGGCAGTTTTGAGGTGAGGAAGAAATAGCAAGAAAAGGGGTTGGAGTGGAACGAAGGGGCCAAACATCAAGGAAACTGATGGAACTCTGGAGAGCAAGAGATGGAAAGAATGCTGAAACTGGTGTGGAGTGCTAAAGGATCAAAAATTGAGGAGATTCGCTCAACCAAAGTGACTGTAAATGGAATAGTCTAAAATGTATTCATTATGCTTTGCAAAAAATGTTGTAATGGGAAGCTGTGACACGCTATAAACCTTTCTTCAGAATGAAACCACTGAAATAAGTTCATTATTTTCCCTGCCATTGCAAGGGCCTTGGACATGGGTGCACCTCAGTTCCTCCTATCTCTCTATGTGGGACATAATAGCCTATTCTCCTGTGGGCTGTAATACTTGGATCTAATTTTGGTTGTTGGCTTTAGTGAGTGGGTGCTGGGTGGTATTGGTGGCCTGTGATATACATGAAGTCAGACAGGGTGATCTGGTGGTGTCTTCTGGCCTTAAACTTTATGACTCCTTATCTTGGACAGGACTTCTCAGCCTTTTCAGTGCTGCAGCTCCCTTTTCTTTACCTAAGATCTCCTCACCTCTGCAACTTCCTTCCCATCTAGCCAGGACCTTCCTTCCATTTAACAATAAGAGAAGGGATGGATGGTTGCAAACTATAGGGATCAAAACCTCCAGGTTGAAAACCCCTGATCATGGAAATTTTGCTGTGATTTTAAGAACTTCTCATTTTAGTGAACTGATATGATTTTTTTATTGTTTTGTTTTCCCCCCCAAACAAAAAAGGTTTCTAACGGCAAAATCCACCTTTCGTTTTTTTGAAAAATAGTTGCAAAACAAATTATATTTACCTCCTCATAAACAAAAAGGACAAATATTTGCTGGTTACATTTATAGGGTGAATTTTTTCACACAATTCCAGTTGTGAAAATGAAATGCCGTGCTCTGAAATATAATTTTCATAACTGCTGTTGTTGTAGCATTTTTAAACAAGGAGGTCCAAAATACTCTGCAAAAGATCTTGAGTCTCTCAAAAAAATTCTAACTGTTTAATTAAATCCCAAACTAAGTTATAGGTCTCAGTATCTCTGGTATAAATTTCTCTCAAGCTGTCTGATGTCTAACTCAGTCTAAAGCTGTATTTTAGCTCATTGGGACCTGAGGGGACTCATTTCAATGAGTTGAGCAATGGAGGGGACTCTACACCTCACTGGGAGTGTTGGCCTGACCGATTCAAGTATCAGGCCATAAAACTGTATCAGACTATTTCATTTCTAATTTCCCTGAAGTGACAATTGAAATCGTTACTGTGGCTTTGGTCAACAGGTCATGGGCAATGATGACACAATCCGGAAGTCATTATTCAGGAAGGCTACGAAGAAGGCACTTTTGAAACTCCATTCCCTAAAACACCACAAGTGGGTTTAGTGTTTTAACTGAAAGAGGTGGAGGGATTTCGCCACTTCAGGTGAAGGCATCTCTACCATTAAACCAGGGGAGACTTTGAGCCTCAGCTCAGAAAGATTATGAAAAACAACTGTTTTGGTTTTAGAATGCACCAGATCTGAGATATTTTTTAAAATTGCCCAGGGAAGTACATCCTCTGAGCCTTTATAGTGAGGGACTTTGCCCCCACCACACACATTACTTGGTTCAATTTTGAATACTGCCTGTTTGTCTCATAGCAATTATACCATCCAAAACACAATGTAAACTAATCATCACACTGTATGAATAGGGCCAGATTCTACCCTCAGTTACACTCAACTATAGCTACTTGGAAGTCAGTGGAGTTATTTTAGGTTTACAGTGATGTAACTCAGAGTAGAATTTGGCCTGCTATCTGTATATAGGTAAATATATAGGTAAAATGAAAACGTAAAATTCATCTCAGATTCTGTAGAGAATATTCAGTTTGTCTCACATCAGGGACATTTGAGTTTCAAAAAAAAAAAGGTGTTTGGAGCTACTATCTTAGATTATTTATTTATGTATTTTAGTACCAGTATTTCCATCCCATGTGCCAAGAGCTGAAATGATACTCTCCAGAGGATTTTCTACTCTAAGCTTTGGAACCATGAATCCTTTATAAAACACATTCCCACAGTTTATAATTAAAAATTCCCAAGGACATGCTACTCCATGATTGTAGTACAACCTGACAGCCAATTGTTTTCGTGCTCTAAGAAAATGAATTTCATAAATTCTTTAGCTACTTTATTAATACTATTTGTGTCAATGGTCTTTGTAGACCATCACATTCAGCATTATTGCTCTCCTAGTTAAGGAAGAATTGATGTATTCAGTTTTTCAGGAGTTCTGTTTTTAGACTTAAATAACTATTGTCATCTTTCACACATATCGCAGCTTCATAAACCCTTTGGAACATCGCCGAGTACATTGTGGGACTGTATAATAATATACATAAGAAACTGCTCAATATAGTACAAGAGAACCATGATCATTTGCACGTCACTAATCTACACACACCATATGCAAAATATGTCTGCCTCACCCCACGTTTCAGCAAAGATATAATAACAGGCGCTATAATGAGATCTCCTAAAATAAGATCTTATTACTTTTACAAAATACACTACAGAATAGTTACTAGTCTATTATGAAGTATTATTGTGTAAATAATTAAAAACTAAACTCCGTTTGAACAAAGCCCCTTAGTGTTGCTTTTTAAAATTGTGTTTGTGCACTTATACAGTCATTCTCAAAAGCTCTCCCAGTCATAAAAATGTATTAGTGAGATTCTACTGTAGCATAGTACATATTTTTGGTATTATTTGTATTGCAGCAGTGTTTAGAGGCCCCCAGCCTAGATCAAGGCCCCATTGTGCTAGCCACTGTACTTTTCATAGTAAGAGACAGTCCCTGACCCAAAGAGCTTACAATTAGAGCTGAGTGGAAACTGGAATTTCTCTCCCATGACAAACTCCCACATTTCCAGAACAAAATGTGATTCTGAATTGCAATGAAAAATTGAAAATTTCCCTGGGAGGAACATTTTAAAATAATTTCATTTCAAAAGGACCAAAACGTTGTGTCATAAAATTCCTGATCCTCTTCTTTACCAGCTAATTTGACAAAGAATGGGAGGGGAAACAGTGGTACAGATAGATGAAGTGACTTGCCCAAGGTCACAGAGCAGATCAGTAGCAGAGTTGGAAATAGAAACCAGGTCTCCCGAGTCCCAGGCCAGTGCCCTAGCCTCTGCACCATATTGCCTTTAATGTATAGACTGTATGCATTTAATTTATGGCACAGGTATTTCACTAAGATAAAACTGCATAGGTTTTAATCAGTGTTGAGGACTTTTCCTCATAATATGGCATTCATTGGTGTCTGTGTAGAATCCACTTTTGCAAAACACGTCATTTTGTGAGGGCTCCAAGGCTTTATGGTCTTCTGTGCTGATATGTGCAAAACACTGTTTAACTCTTGGACCCAGCCTTTCATTTTCTGGTCTTCAACAGCCTACTGTTGCACTCAGCATTAAGGGGGAGCTTTGTGCCACTCACCAGTCAATACTGGATCCGCACTGTAGTGCTCTGGCAAGAGTCTTATCGAATCCTCCATGCCTAGAAGGATGGATTCCCTAGTGGAAATTCCTGCAGAAAATTTTCAGCTGGTTCCTACTGTTTCCAGTTGGCAAGTAGGTTTCTAAACAGAGAACTGGATATTCTGCTAGAATACTCATTTCTAGGGCTCTTGATCCTCCAGTAGAAAACAACAGAGAACGATATTAAAAGAAAACCAGTAGAGACCAGTTGAAGGTTTGAAGTGATGGTTCCTGAAATTTCCATGGAGGTTAAATGATTCAAGACTTTAGGCTGGTTTAAAGCAGATGAAAATGAAGTGCAAACTCAAGTCTTTGCCTGGAGGGCATTAGGCAGAGAGGAAATAGACAAATGTATTATTTAGGCCAACTTTAAAAAAAGTTAAACCTTAGTTTAAAATATTGTGAAAAATTAAATACCATTTTCAAAAACTGCAGCAGTTTTGTAAGGAGCTTAGAACAGATCAGAGCACGGAACGGTGTTGTGTAAGATACAGTACTAACCTGGGGGCCAGGAGGTCCTGAAGGGCAATCGAATTCTGGTTCACGTGAAGCTTGTGTTATCTGAAGCTCTTGACATAAATTTTTCATATCAAGGGTAAGCAGCTTCTAAACAAAAAGAAATATACATATATATACATACACATCATACAGGGAGGCGTGAACAATCAATCAGCAACAGTACAGATCTGTAGGGCATTTAATTCCACCCACTTACAAGGATCCAGTGCAGGCTTGTGGTTTATCATGCATTTCTCTTAATGGATACTTAATTATCATCACTTCAGCATATTGTCCCATCCCACGTTTCATCCTCCCTGTTCTAACAGCACTGTCATAGCAGTGTGCCAGCACCATAGCATGCCCTCTCAGCTAGCGTGGGACCCAAATCTATTCTTAAACTTGACTCTGCTCCCTACAGGCACAATTTATGAGTAACAGCACAGCCCAGAAATAGCCTCTTTGCTCTAATAATACAAACTACATTAATCTGTGCTCTGGGCCGAGTAAACTTCACTCTAGTGATATTTAACTGGATGGATATTCATTCATTACAGGCCAGATCCAATTCCTTTGAAAGTCAGGGGAAAAGCTCCCATTGACTTCAGCAGGTGTTAGATAAAGCCCTACATGAGCATAGACTGTAATGAGGGGTTAGAGCATGCACCAGGGCCCAGCACAGTATCTTATTGTTAAGACAGAGAGGGGAAACCTAGAGTATCAGTCAAAAAATCTTAAACACAGTACTAGAGCTGGTTCCCTCAACCACAGTACTTGGCCATCAGTAACTGGCTTGCGTTAGCAAACCGGCTTGCTTATGCCTGGTGGCATAAGAATACTAATACTGAAATGCATAAGAATAATGATATGGAGTAACTGGGATTAACAAAACCTGTCTTCACTCGCAAAAGTGAAGATCCATTCCTCAAGCAAGAGTTTAGAACTAAAGCAACGTGCTGCTGCTGAAAACCCATCAGCAGAGAATATTGGGGCTCAGTTCACGAGGATCCTAGAGACACAGGGATTAGTTTGTTTTATATACATTTTTAATAAGAAGATAACTATAAGGTACGCTTTCAGGAAAAATGTCTACTTTTAATTAGACAGTTGGATTTAAACAGTAGCTTTGAAGTACTGTAGCTGACTAAGAGACTAAACAAAAAATAAAATTCTAAACACTAGCCAGAACTTCAGAATATTAGAGAGTTCTGGCTTCTTCAATTTGGTGGGAGTAGTGCTATAAACCTAATCCAAAACCCATTGAAGTCAATGGGCATTTTAGCATTGACTTCATAGGGTTTACATCACACCCTCTATACATTCTTGACAAAATGTCCAAGGTATACTTAATCCTGTTTCAATGTAAGAGGATGGACTAGATGACCTCTTGAAGCCCTACATTTCTATGATTCTAAAATATCAGTATAATATGATAACTTATGCAGTATTGGAAATCATCAGAGTATTTGCCTTGGATCACAAAGAAAAATAACTCACAATAGTTGTGGGGCATTAACAAAGAGAAATTAACAAGAGACCAATGGGAAAATTCTCCCTCCTGGGGAGAAAATGTGTGGGAGCCAGTGTAGGCTGGTGACACATCTAAGTGAGCAGACAACACTGCTATGATAAGATAGGCAAAGAGCCAATTCATATCACTGAGTAATGATCATAGCTATACAGATCTGACTCAAAGCAGGGATTCCATACACAGCGCATACACAGAGTGGATGGGACTGTGGTGCTGAGGAAAAGCTGATGGAAATGCAATAGCTTCTGTCGGCTGACCTATTTGTCCAAAACAAACAAAGATGGGGGTGTTGAGTCAATATCAGATTACTTAAAGCCAGGCGCTGTCCCACAAGCAATGGGAGACTGAATTAGCATCCATTCAAAACGAAAACAATACAGTGTTTCCTGTTGCTGCACTGTATGGCGAGATGGGATTGCTGGAATACAACAACCAGAAAGTGCTAAGAAAGGATACACGACTATTTAAAAAAAAAAAAATAGGAGAGGCAAGAGAAATGCTCCCAGGCAATACTTACAGAATCCCAGCCCTGTTTGAAATACGGTGGTGGAAATAACGGCGGTGGAGGAGGGGCAAGGAGACAGCATGCTCTGTTATTAATTCGTTTCTTCTGTTCCAAGCAAGGGAGGTCTGTTCAAAAGAAACACTCAGCCATTACTAACGGGCAAACACTGCTAGTTCAAATGGCTTGAAAAATGTAGGTGCGTTAATCTCACTTATGACATCTGTAGCCCATATTGTAAGGTAATGTTTGAGCGGTTGTACAGTGAGCCTCTGTGACTGCGTAAACCACCAGACAGAAGAGCAATATTAATTAGTGTGAAGGGCAGATCTTCAACAGAAGGTGCTAAGCCCTTCGCAGAAGGAAAGGTCCATTGATATTGTGGGTCATCGTAACTGGAATTTTCCTACATACCATCTATCGGAGGACAAAAGACTTTTGTTGTTCTGCTCTCCTCCGTGAAGATGAGTCATTCTAGTAGACTCCTCCCATCAGCTGAGCTTTCAGCTCAGAGCACATGGCAGGAAGGGGATAAAAACCCCACACAAAAGGAACTAGGTATCTCTATGCCTCTTGGTCTCTGAGGGAGGCATAAGCAAGAGATCCCCAGCTGCTTAGCCTGGGTTAGCCCTAAAGGACATATAGAGTTTGCTGTTTATAGAAGCTTTTGAAACTTAAGATTGTAACTCATTTGTGTATCTATATTTAGCAGCTTTAAACTTGTACATAACTCTCCTTTTCCTTTTTAATAAATCTTTATATAGCTTATTATAGGATTGGCCACAAGCATGGTCTTTGGTGTGAGATCTAAGGTGCAACTGACCTGGAGTAAGTGACTGGTCCTTTGGGACTGGGAGTAACCTGAATATTGCTGTGATACTTGGTGTAAGGGACCATCGATCACAAAGGTAGGCTCACCTGGATGGCGGGATAGATCAGAGTATCTAAGGGGACTGTCTGTGACTCCATGTTAAGGAAGGTATAGTGCCTGAGGAGTTTCCACTTGATAGTTGGTTGGTGCAATCTAAGTATACAACTCACATCAATTTGGAGTTTGTACTCTGGTTCCTAACCATCAGCCCTGAGGTTGGTACTCATGCTCTTGAGTCACTGCAGGCAGCAATACAATAATTATAGAATTAAGAGTTTTTCCTTTAACATTTCCAAGTAACATTCTAAAGTGGTTATGAAGTGAAAGGGGCAGGGGAAAAAAAACCTGATCAATTTTCCACCTAAGATGAATAATTTTCACTCAGCTGAAGTGCAACCAATCATAACCTATTACCTGCATATATCATTTCACTGGTGGCCATTACTCCTGTTCTCAGTGTTGCCCAATTCCGAGGAAACAAAATCTAGTGACTTGTCACATAGCTGTTTTCAGCCAGAATACTATACTAGACAATACTAAATGCTGGGACACTGTATAGCTGGAGTTTCTGTCTTTTGGATGAGACTTGGATCTGAGAACTTGACCTCCCACAGTCCTTTAAAATACCAAAGCACTATTGGCAAGAGTCCAGGGGTCCCACGCTAGGCGCTGTGGCGGGTAGGTGATGGCAGAGGCTGCATTGGTGCAGAAAGTAACATGCACCTGAAGGCCTTCAATATACTGTTGATGCAGTAGTTCATCTCACAGTCTCTCTGAGTGCTTTCAAATATATATGCTGAAGAGAAAGGATGACGATGCTGAGACCAACAGGACTCCATCTGGAGGAGAAGCATCATGACATTCTGCAAGGAATGATTAGAGCCTGCAGATAGCTGTTCCACCCATTCCTGCTACGTGCTGTGTGTATGTCAGAGGTATCGTCGCTTGCAGAGGAAACATGCAGAATAAGTATGGAGGCCTGGTCTCTGCAAGGTCAGGAGCTGTTCTCCCATCTGAGCTCACTTTGCTCAGGAAGGAGCGGCTGGAAATGGGGGCAGCAGTGAGTACTTCGCAAGGTCATTGACGTCAAGGGTAGGTTTTGTCAGAACTGGCAGGACTATTGCATTGCCTTGGATGGCTTATGGAATGCCTTCTTTGAAGGAGCCAGTGATGATTTTGGATGTTCTTTACTTGCTTTCTCCAGACATAAAGCAGGACAGCCAGCCATCCCCGGGTGCTCCCAGGGTTAGATTGTTTGAAGTCCAGAATCCCCATAGCACTGAGCTCTACAGGCTTGTCCCCTCGGGCCCCAATCCACCCCCATCCCCAGGGCCAGGGAGGGCAGCACAATGCCACTTACATCAGCCCTACACTCCTCCTTTGGTTGGGGAATTCTCCTCTGACCCATTGTAGTCTCTTTATTAGCCCTGCAGGCCAATGTCGAGTGGCATATAGGAGCTGGAGTAGGGGCCAGAATCTATCCCTAGATTTCTACAGCTGCCAAATTTTTAGAGTTTAAATTAATTGTGGCTGAAAGTGTCTCCCCGGATTCTTCTGTAACAGTGAGCACCATGTGCAGATGTACTCACGTTAGATTCTATTCCTTACCTTTTGTATTTTAGTGTTAGTTCAAGCACTGCATTTGCCATAGACAAGGAGACAGATTATGTAAATAAATATTAATAAAATTGAACAGCAATATACTAACCCAGGACAGGAGAATTCAACCAGGTTTGAAAGAATATACATACAAAGAAATTACTAAGAGAACTAACATCTAAATAAATACCAAATTAAAATTAGTTGGACTTAGTAAACATAGCCCTATCTAAAAGCATTACCTGGGTTCTCATACACTCAGTTGCTCTCTTAGAGAACTGGACAACCTTCAGCCACCCATTAGAGGGACAACCACATCTTTTGTCAAAGCACCTAGGCCCAAATCCCCAAAGGTGCTTAGGCACCTAACTCCCATTGATTTCAGTAGGGGTTAGGCACATAATGCCTTTGAGGAGCTCAGCCTTAACCCTTAAATCCACTCACCAAACACTCAGGGCTTTCTACATGAAAAGTTTAGTGCACAGTAAACTAGGGTGGTGAATGTAAATGCACTAGCTACTCCGTACTAATACCCTTATTGTGCACTGAGTGCCCTTGGATGGTTAGCTTAATGCACTCCCTTAATGCACAAAGGCACTCTTAGGGTGCAGTAAACGCAATCACATGGGGAGTTTGTGTGGAGTAGCTAGTTCAGAGTACCTAGTGCGCACTAGCTACTGCAAGCTTTTTCCCCGTGTAGCTGAGCCCTGAGACTTTGCTTTCATTCCAAGGAAAGGTACCACCCAGGTTACTTCAAATGACATTTCTTCTCTTCCAGGGAAACTTCTTGAATCTGCATCTTACTAGTTCCCTTTGCCACTGGCATTCAGGCAGGAAACATTTTGTGCCACTAAACTTCTCAAAGTTTACAGTCCCGTCAGGGAATCTGCATGCATTCCTTCAATGGCTTCCATATCACATGTTCTCAGATTAACCAACTCAGCCTTGGAATTGAAAATCAAGTTGTGTTATTTCTGACTCATATATCATCACTAGTAATAAAGATTCTGCAACCAGAAGTTAGCTGATACTTTTATTGCTGGCCGATGGGTGGGGCACAATAGAATAATCTGGCTAACTCTTCCATAATTGTATTAATTCTTCAGGAGTAAGGGTAGGAGCTGAAGAGAAAAAGTCAAATGAAAAAGGGGCCAATTCAATTACATCACACGAAGGCACACAACTAAATATTGACAAATTTTATAAGTGCTTATACACAAATGCAAGAAATCTAAATACTAAAATGGGTGAACTTGAGTGCCTGGTATTTAATCCAGATATAATAGGCACCACAGAAACATGGTGGAACAATGATAATCAGTGGGGCCTGGTAATATCATGGCACAAAATATATAGGAATTACAGAGTAGGTCACACTAGTGGCAGAGTGGCACTGTATATAAAAGAAGGCATAGAGTCAAATATAGTAAAAAAATCTTAAATGTCTCAAACAGTGCCATCGAATCTCTATGGATAGAGATTTCATGCTTGAATAGTAAGAGTATAGCAATAGGAATATATTACTACTGATAACCTGACCAGGATGGTGACAGTGACTGTGAAATGCTCACAGAAATTAGAGATGCTACGAAAACAGAAAACCCAGTAACAATGGCGGATTTCTACTATCCCCATACTGACTGGAAATATGTCACCTCAGGATGAGATTCAGAGATAAAATTTCTAGACACCATTCATGTCAACTTCTTGGAGCAGCTAGTCCTGGAACACAGAAGGGGAGAGGCAATTTTTGATTTAGTCCTAAGTGGCACACAGGACCTGGTCCAAGAAATGAATACTGTTGAATGGCTCAGTAATAGCAATCATAATGTAATTAAATTTAACATCCTTGTAGAGGGGAAATTACCAAAGAAACCCACCCAGGGCCGTAGCAACAAAGAACGTGGCCCCCTCCGAACAGTGGCCCCCTCCGAACATATGTCCGGGCGGGGCCCCTTACAATGCAGAAACTGGAATGCGGTATTTATTTTGCCACTTTTAGGGGCCCCCTTCCTTGCGGGCCCCCCTCCGGTCGGAGGGTACGGAGGGCGCTCGCTACGCCTCTGAACCCACCACAGTAATATTTGACTTCAAAAAAGGGGACCACACAAAAATGAGGAGGCTAGTTAAACGGAAATTAAAAGGAACAGTCCCAAGAGTGAAATGCCTAGAAGCTCCATGGAAACTTTTTAAAAACCACCATAATAGAGACTCAAACTACATACACATTATAGACTACAATAAATAAATAAATAAACACACACACACAAAAAAGAGGACAAAAATGCCACTATGGCTAAACAACAGAGTAAAAGTGGCAATTAGACAAAAAGAAATCATTTAAAAATTAGAGAGACAAGGTGGATAAGGTAATATCTTGTATTGGGCCAACGTCTGTTATCTCACCCACCTTATCTCTCTAATATCTTGGGACTGACACAGCTACAACTACACTGCATATAATTTAAAAATTGGAAGTCAAATCCCACTGAGGAAAATAGAAAGATACATAAATTCTGGCAAGTCAAGTATAATTAGGCAGGCCAAAAAAGAATTTGAAGAGCAACTAGCAAAAGACCCAAAAACCAACAGCAATTTTTTTTTTTAAAATACATCAGAAGCAGGAAGCCTGCCAAACAATCAGAATGGCCACTGGATGACCGAGGTGCTAAAGGGGCACTCAAGAAAGACAAGGCCATTGCAGATGAGCAAAAGGAATTCTTTTCTTCACTACAAAGAGAGATTCCCATACCTGAGCCATTCTTTTTAGGTGACAAATCTGAAAAACTGTCCCAGATTGAGGTGTCAATAGAAGAGTTGTTGGAACAAATTGATAAACAGTAATAAGCCACCAGGGTCAGATGCTATGCACCCAAGTGTTCTAAAGGAACTCAAATATGAACTTGCAGAACTACTAACTGTGATATGTAACCTATCACTTTAATCAGCCTCTGCACCAGATGTCTGAAGAATAGCTAATGTAATGCCGATTTTTTAAAGAGGCTCCAGAGTTGATCCTAACTTCAAACTATAGTAAAGAATATATGAATATTTTGGGGAAGAGTCAACACGGCTTTTGTAAAGGGAAATCATGACTCACCAATCTATTAGAATTCTTTCAGGGTGTCAACAAACATGTGGACAAGGGAGATCCAGTGGATAGTGTACACTTGGACATTCAGAAAGCCTTTGAAAGGTCCCTCATCAAAAGCTCTTAAGCAAAGTAGGCAGTCATGGAATAAGAGGGAAGGTCCTCTCATGGATCAGTAACTGGTTAAAAGATAGGAAACAAAGGGTAGGAATAAATGGTCAGTTTTCACATGGGAGAGAGGTAAATAGGAGGGTAAATCAAGGATCTATACTGGGACCAGTGCCATTCAGCACATTCGTAAATGATCTGGAAAAGGGGGAAAACAGTGAGGCAGCAAAGTTTGCAGACAACACAAAATTACTGAAGATAGTTACGTCCAAAGCTGACTGCAAAGAGTTACAAAGGAATCTAACAAAACTGGGTGACTGTGCAACAAAATAGCAGATGAAATTCAATATTGATAATGCAAAGTAATGCGCATTGGAAAATGTAATCCCAATTATACATACAAAATGACAGGATCTAAATTAGCTGTTATCACTCAAGAAAGAGATCTTGAAGTGAGTGTGGATAGTTCTCTGAAAACATCTGCTCAATGTGCAGCATCAGTCAAAAAAAGCTAACAGAATGCTAGGAACCATTAGGAAAGGAATAGATAACAAGACAGAAAATATCATAATGCCATTATATAAACCCATGCTATGCTCCACAACTTGAAGACTACATACAGTTCTGATCGCCCCATCTCAAAAAAAGCTATATTACAATTGGAAAAAGTACAGAGAAGGGCAACAAAAATGATTAGGGTCATGGAACAGTTTCCATATGAGGCGAGATTCAAAAGACTGGGCCTGTTCAGCTTAGAAAAGAGACAACTAAGGGGGGACAAGACAGAGATCTGTAATATCATGAATGGTGTGGAGAAAATGAATTAGAAACCGTTATTTACTCCTTCACACATCCAATGAAATGAATAGGCAGCAGATTTAAAACAAACATAAAGAATTATTTATTCACACAACGCACAGTCAACCTGTGGAACTCATTACCAGGGGGTGTTGTGAGGGCCAAAGGTATAAGTGGGCTCAATAAAGAATTGGATAAGTTCGTAGAAGATAGGTCCCTCAGTGGCTATTAGCCAAGAGGGTCAGGGATGCAACACCATGCTCTGGGTGTCCCTAAACTTCTGACTGCCAGAAGCTGGATCTGGATAACATGGAATGGATCACTTGGTAAATTGCCCTGAGTCATTCATTCCCGCCGAAGCATCTGGCACCGGCCAATGTTAGAAGAGAGGGATTAATATAAAATTTCCAAATTAAATTCCTAGGAAAACGAATCTGACAGAAGTGTTGTAGATTAATTGCACCCCTAGCTGAAGCAGATAGCTGAGAGGTTACATTCTAGCACTTATTCACTGGATCAGGGACTGTGTCTGTCTCTTTATTCACATAAAATACCATTTAATGCAATTCCATACTCTTCACAAGGACTGGAATTTCATCATAGCATCACAACACACAAAAATTACATTTAAGAGTGTGTCTTAAATCAGTCAAAATCAGGACATTTTAATTCCAGATTGAAATCTGTTACATAATTCAGCTAAAAGCTGTTCCTAAAATAGGGGCTGCATATAACTCACATTGCACAGAAGAGTTTGGAAAGCCTGTAATTCTTACTGGGATGATATTCATCATTTGATTGTTTAAATCTAAAGCACTTGATTCTTCATTCGGATTGAGCTATGTAATGCACCTCCCACATATTTTGGGGCTGCCTGGGGGCTTGACATAAACTATAGCAGCCTGCCACAAGCTACGGCTGCTTTAATTTATGTCGAACTGCCCTTGTCTCTTAATGGTTGTTTCAGCAGCCATGAGGAGTCGGAATACAACAGGGTTGCTGCCATGCCACTTTCCTTTGGCTGAACCCTTGGCATGCCCCACGTTGAGGGCTGTGATGGGTTGGGGGGGAGGGGCGCGGCCTAGAGTCAGTGTATACTAGAATTCCCGGGTGGATATATCTATTTCCTTTACATCCCTTTTTCACCACCAGAGTAGTGTTGTCTTTGGGCAATGGAGAATGAGATCCTATGTCTAAATTACCACGAATATCTTTGTTTTTGTCATTTAAATCTAGGCTTTTACTTACTGTGCCATTTTCGAAGCATTGCACAGGGTTTTCGCCACATGACTCCTATTCAGAATCAGTTTGCTAATTCTTAATGACCATTATTTAATAAAACATGTATGAATTTCCTTCATCTTTATTTAACCTTAGCTTTACAGGCAAATTAGAAACGGTCTCCCCATAAAAAGTGTTAATATAAATAATTAAGAATGTTAGGCAGGAAGGTATTCTGGTATAGTTCTAGAGCACTTCTATTAGCATCTCCATTTAAATTGTAAGCTCTGGGTTCCATAGAGAGTCATCGACTTAAGGACTTGTCTGCACTGGGTTTTCCTGCATGTGTATAGTTACACCAAGGTAGCTGCACTGGTGCAAACCACTAGACTACGTACATATTGCATTGGTATAAAAAGTGATTTGCCCCAGTGGGTCTTGTCTATACTAGGAATTTCCACTGGTGTAAAAAAACACTTAAAGAGGCAATGTGGTTTAGTGGATAGTGCTCTTGTCTTGGAACCAGGGGACCTGGTTTCCATTCCTGACTTAGCCCCATCCTGCAGAGAGATCTTGTGCAAGTCACTCCCCTACCCGCACCTGGTGTCTGTATGCCATATTTGGGGTCAGGAAGGAAATTTTCCCTAGGTCAGTCTGGCAGAGACCTTGGGAAGTGGTTCATCTTCCTCTGTGGCACTGGGCACTTGCAGGTTTAAACTAGTGTAAATGGTGGATTCTCTGTAACTTGAAGTCTTTAAACAATGATTTGAGGACTTCAGTAACTCAGCCAGAGATTAGGGGTCTGTTACAGGAGTGGGGAGGGTGAGTGAGGTTCTGTAGCCTGCATTGTGCAGGAAATCAGACTAGATGATCATGATGGTCCCTTCTGACCTTAAAATCTATGAATCTGTCTTGCCTATTTAGACTATAAACTCTTTGGTGCAGGAACTGCCCCCCACTCTAGCTACAGCTACACTTGGCGCAGCAACTGTGATTCCCAGCTTATGTAGGCAGCTAGCTCCCACGGTGTCAGCATGCGAATACTAGTAGTGTAGTCCAGACAGCATGGGCAGCACAGATCAGTCATGTTGAGTACATACTCATGGGGTTCAGGCAGGTTCGTACTCAGCATGGCTAGCCCACGTCACCATGTATGGAAAAGTAGTTGAACATACAAGCACAGCCAAAACCCTGCAGTTTTAAAAAAACAGCACCTCTAGGAAATAGATTGAGCTGGAAGTGCATTCTGGGTACTGCCATGCAAATAATATTGAGCATTCTACTTTGCAGCAGGTTTGGAAATGTGAGAAAAATATCCTACATATTGAGAAGTGTAGAAAAAAAGAACATTAAACTGCCTCCACCCAGCATGATCTCCTTAAATTGGGTTTCTTTTTTAGATTCTTTCCAAGACTATTTGGTACACAAAAATATTGTAAATCTCAGCATTTGAGACAAGCTATTTGTACTCTGCATGCCATGTGTACTGAATAATAAATAAAACCACGGTTTTGCTACATCCAGCTCTGTGCATGCCACAAGTACTAAACTTGACACAAATGTACTAACAAAAGCCCGCTTCATGGGAAATAAAGAAGCATCCCAGTTGCTTACAGCCGGTCAATCTGATCCCATGCAACCAACAAAGGCTGCAGTGGCTTGATTTTCAGATTCAAGGTTGAGTTTAAGTTGCTGACAGTTGGAAAAATAGCTTTTTTACTTTCAAATGGAGCAATTTTGAATAGGAGTTTATTTGGGGGGTGGGGAGAACATATCAGCAAAGCAACTTAGCACATGCTGAAGTTTAAGCTTGTGTGTAGTCCCATTGACTTTGTGTTTCTCCCATCCTCCACATTGACCCGTCGGAGCAGGACCTCATGAAAGGATATAACAGCTGCATATTCCCCTGTACTCCAGGAGAGCTCTCAGTGATCCTCCTGTGGTAGGATGGCAGCACTAGGCTGTCCCCAACAGCACACTCTAGCCCATATTGTTTTGTTATCACAGAAGAATATATTTATCCTAGTACTTTAGAACTATAGTATGGATTTTGCAGTATGGAAATACTCTGCAAATGGACAAGCCCTGAACCCATTGAAGCTGATGGTAAAATTCCCATTGGTTTCAAATCCTGGCAGCCTGGGCACTCTTTTTCACCCAATCAAAATACATCATCCAGATTTTCCTCTCTCTGCTGTTTTTCATCCTACCAGTTTAGGGCCTGATACAATTCCCACTGACATTAATGGGGATTGGATCAGTCCCTTAGCCTCAGTACTGCAATGCACAAAGAGGTTCCCTGAAGCAATGTGATTCCGAAAATGTTTTCAGTAGCTACCCAACAAGCAGGTCAGCAGGTGTTTTACTTACTCCACATTGTCTCAGTCACAGGTCTGGATTTGTCAGTTAAGCTAGAAAAACACTTCTGGAATATAGTTATCCAGGGACGGAATCCAGGTACTGTTGGACTCAACCGATGCCAGATTATATCCCACATTTTGGCTGTAAAGACACTCTGGGCACAAGATCGAAAATAAAAACCACATTTCACTGATCTTGCTTCCAATCACTTTTCTTAACAAGGCTATTTTTACAAGCTGTTCACTTTCACCAGCAAGAGCTGCAGAAGGTTTTTATTTACTTAAGAGATTTGAACATTTATTACATTGCATCTGTAGATAGAGTTAATTTACTATATATTTTTCAGAGTTCCCACCAAAACATTGTTTCAGCTGAGTTTAGAGACGGGCAATTCAACCTCAGAAAGAATCCATAGTTAAGAACCTTTTAGAATTTCTTAGGTTGTAGTATTTGAACCTCAGCAGAAGATTTTATTCTATTTGGGAGAAGGACCAATATTTTTATCTTTGATCAAAAGAAACAAAAACCAGTGTCGTATTAAAAAGGGTGAAGTGCTTCTTGTAGACTTTAGATTTCAAAGTACCAAAGGCTTGGTGGTTCTATACATTTTTCTGAATTCTCCTGTCTCTAGCTTAGTCACAATACAACAAAATATAAACAAACATATTCTGCCATAGGTTACTTTGAATACAGCCTCTCTTGCATAGGTGTAACAGATGGTAGAATTTGGATTTTTAATATTGCAGACTGTCATAGTGTCCCTAATTCCAGGATTGTGGCACATCTGGGATAAGTATGCAAAAGCATCACTAAAATGACTCCTGAATAAAGAGTTCCCATTGACTTGTCTTCAGTGACAGTTGGATCAGGCCTTAAGACCATATCCTGTATTGCTGCACTAGCGGCCTGATTCAAAGCTCCTTGAAATCAGCAGGATAGGCCCTTATTAAGCACTAACAGATGTGCATCAACATTTACATTTTAAGGTGGGACTGTTGCTGTTTATTACAACACTTTATTGTAAATACTTCTATTTAAAAGAATACCAGTTATTTTCTATTCCTGGAAATAAAAGTTAGATTACATATTTTTTTATTAGTAATATTCTTTAAATCCATTTCAAGTGAACAGGCAGCAATTGGAGCAAATTGCATAATACTACAGGTACCTTATAACCATACATAATAAGATAGTAATGCTAAATATCATTATAGGCTACATTCTGACCCCGTTATTCTTGCTTAATAGTACCTTGTTCCATGATTGATCCCACTGATTTCAGTGGGACTACTCATGTTTTATAATACAGTTTAGACTTGCCTGTGTAGATGGGTATAGCATGTGCTGGTCAACCCAACAATGTTATAAATACACAGGTGACCAAATGTCCCGATTTTATAGGGACAGTCCTGATATTTGGGGCTTTTTCTTATATAGGCACCTATTACCCCCCACCCCCGTCCTGATTTTTCACACTTTCTATCTGGTCACTCTATACTGTGAAGCACTTTGGGAAAGCTTTGATCTGATTGTGCAAAAACACCATGTACTGCTGAGTTTGGTCGAAAAACTCCCATTGGTTTGTTTCAGTGGAACAGGATCAGTCTTGAATTAGAAAGCGTTTATAATTTTTCACCTAAATTATTGTTAGGGTCTGGGTTATTCTTATATCCAAATCAAGGACATGAACACTATTTAGTCCTATGCATGTATTTTGTGTGTAGCAGCTGCTTCAAAATAAAAAATATGTTAAAACTGCTGCAGCATTTAATTTTCCTTTGGCATGTTGCCTATTTCAGCTAGGGGTTGGAAAATCCCCATCTGAGACAGGGTCCAAACTATACCCTTAGTTCTGCCCATATGCCCGCACAGAGTCCCTCTGGAGTAGGATCCCGGTGCAGGGTCAGGATCCATATGGACATACAGATGGATAACCATTGAAAATCCACTGAAGTCAATGGAGATACATCAGCATAATACTGGTTTCAGCTCAGAATCGGGCTCTCCATTTTTCACTGCTGAAAATTATCTGATTGATAAAAACCAATTATAGTTTAAGTTCAAAAAAGGATAGGCTAGCTTGTTTAACCAGATTTCCAGACAAAGTGATACCACGGAAAAAATATTTAACATGTTTCTCTTCCATTACGTGCAACCACTCTCACCTTCATCCCGGGCTAGAATCACAGCAGCTGTCTAAACGCTTGTCTTCCTAATATCTGACTTGATGGCTTGCCCAAATTCTGACTGACAGACTCTGCCAGGCGGAGAGAGGCCTCTAGTCACTGACACTCCATCACAGGTGCGTTTCCCACTTGGCTGTTGGTCAAAACTAACCATAAACAACAAGCTGGGCAGGCCAGTTTCTTAATGAGTATGTGCTCACTCTCCAGAAAGTGAAACTTTCTGCTGCTTTGCTTTCATTCATTCAGCCTCCTCTTACCCTCCCCGCAAGGACACCACCACTCTGTACGCAACAGTCTTCAGGTATATATTTATGATTTTTTGAGTGAAAACATCTGTGGCCAAGGAATTATCCCCTTTTTAAATGATGATTTAATGGGGGCCTTTTGACAGCTCTTGCAACAGCTCTATTGACAGAACAGAGCAGGTATGAGCACCACTCTCTTCTCATTCAACCCCCTTTTCAAAACCCACAACCCCTCAAAAGAAGTGAGTCAGCAATGACATCAGTAGATGTATTTGCTTTTTAGAAAATCTAGTTCATCATGACCTATGTGTGACACTGGCAAAGTGCAATGTGTCCCCTCATGTACAGCTGATCAACTGAAGATAGCTGCTTGGTACTGCTCCCAGCTAGCAGACTTAGTCTTTTAGCTCAGGGGTAGCAAACTGTGCTTTGGAGCTAGAAGTCCTCAGTTCAATCCCCTCTCATGGCACAACTAGGGTATCAGTACATGCACGTGGTGCCCAATCAATGTACCTCAGTCCCCACCTTTTGGAGTACGAGAATTTGTCTCTCTAGTCCAGTGGTTCTCAACCTGCAGGCCATTTGTGGCCCAATCAGCACACAGCTGCAGCCCATCTGACATCCGCGGGGAAGGCCATACAAATAGTATATATATATTGTGTGGATGTGGCCCACTAACACATAGAGAGCTGCATATGTGGCCCACACTGATAAATAGGTTGAGAACCACTCCTCTAGTCCCATTCAATACTTGGCTCAGAACTGCCAAAAGCGGGGCCGGCTCCAGGCACCAGCCAACCAAGCACGTGCTTGGGGCGGCACCTTAGAAGGGGCGGCCAATGTTAGGGTAGCGGGGGGCGCTCGCGGTGTTGTTGGGTTTTTTTGTTAGTTTGTTTCGGCTGGGCAGCACGGGGGGTGTTTCGGCGGTGCGGTGCTGGGGGGGGTTTCAGCGGCGTGGCGCTGTGGGGGTTGGGCGGCGCGGGGTTGGGGGGGGGGGCGGGGGGGGGGGGATGTTACGGTGGGGCGGCGCTCTTCTTTTTTGCCTGGGGTGGCAAAAAAGTTAGAGCCGCCCCTGGCCAAAACAGTTCCAAGGTCTGCCAATTGTGTTGGTAGGTCACTTGATGTGGACTTGCATTCGCTGGGAACTGGTGTTTAACCAAGAATGTGTTTCCATAGACTATCAAACAACCATCAGCTGGAAATGATTTTTGGGCTATTTCTGTTAGCCAGTGGTAGCAACTTCTACAACAGCATAAGAGGTGGGCAACACTCCCTACTCCAACCCCCCAATCCCAGCCTTAGGGACACCGGAAATGGAAGGAGAAACTACCCGGAGCCTGCTAAATTTCCCAGGGAAGGAAAGATCATCTGCATTCAAAGACATCAGAGCTGTATGTCAGAGAGAGAAGTGTTGTATGCTGTCCCCTCAGATTCCATGTGTAAGGAAGGCTCTGAGATGAGGGACCAAAGGGAAGAGAGTGTTTGCATGGATTGGCCCAGAGTTCATGTGTACATGAAACTCCAAGCAAAGTTGAAGGCATGGAACAACTCTGACCATGGATGTGCAGCACCCATCTTTTTAGCACCCTTCATCTGAAGAGCTGTAGGCACTTAACAGACATTGATGAATGAAGTCACACAGGTAGGTAACTATTATCCCCAGTTTACTGAATGGGAAACTGAGGTATAGAGAGGCTAAACAATTTGCCCTCAAATCACAAAATGAATCAGTTACAAAATCAGGAATAGAACCAGGCCTCCTGAGTCACCAGCCCCTGTTTTAATCGCTTTATAAACCAGGCTCTAAAACTCAGCAGCTTGACATCACAATACAAAGTTACAGAGAGTGTAATTGTTAAAACCAATACTCAACACAATCCCTGCTAAAGCCTGCAATTCTAAAGGCCAATGCATTAAGGCTTCTGTATCAGCCCGACAAGAGCTCTGTATGCAGTGCCATATTGTACAATCCCATCATATTTTATCTGTGAGATTAGTAACAATAACACAGTGGAACACCAGCACTGTGCTTCTGCAATTGCAAGAGCAAGATGGATCAAAAGTACCTGACTTTCATGTTATTCCCCCAGCATGTTCAAACAACCCCAGGCAATCTCCATGTGAATCCAGGTGCTGCTGTACTCTCAAAAAGCTTTCTGAGACTAATTTGAATTCCAATTTCATTCCTGGTGTGTCTTCACTGACTTCAATAGAGTCACAGCAGGGATAATTTTGTCTCCCTGGCTCTTACAGAAAATAAAACCCATATCAATGTAGCGCATAAACCTGTATTTCTGAAACTTTATCATTAGAAATCCATTCCTCCGTTTGAAGAAAACTGAAATGGAATCCATGGCTTCTTTAGGTCAATCAGCCCTCTCTGTATATGGGGACACCCTCCCATATGTACGCACGCACGCGCGCGCACACGCACACACACACACACACACACACACACACACACACACACACACACAGGCGCCGACTCTGTGGGTGCTGCAGGGCTGGAGCACCCACGGGGAAAAATTAGCGGGTGCTCTGCACCCACAGGCAGCCAAGCTCCTCCCGCCTTCCCTCCTCCCCCCCTCCCGAGCGTGCCGTATCCCCGCTCCTCCCCCTTCCTCCCAGCACTTCCCACCCCCATGCCACCTAACAGCTGTTTGGCAGCGCTTAGGACTTTCCAGGAGGGTGGGGGAGGAGCGGGGATGTGGCGCGCTCAGGGGAGGAGGTGGAGAAGAGGCATGGCAGGGGCGGGGATTTGGGGGAAGGGGGTGGAATGGGGGCAGGGAGGGGGCAGGGCTGGGGTGGGAAAAGGTGGGGCGGGGCGAGGACTTTGGGGAAGGGGGTGGAATTGGGGCAGGGCGAGAGCGGTGCAGGGGCAGGGCTGTGGGGGGGGGGGTGTTGAGCACTCACGGGGCAGAGGGGAAGTCGGCGCCTATGCACACACGCGCACACACACACACACTGGATATGTCTATACTGTACATTCTTTTCAGCAGCATGTAGAGTATGTACACTACCTATCCCTCAGTAAGGGTATAAATAGCAGTGTAGACACTGAGACACTGCTTAGGTGAGTGAAGACACACCTGAACCCTGTGGCTATGTGCTCGAGAATGTACCCTACACAGCGCTCTACTTGCCCAAATGGTGCCTCCCAGGGAAAGGCTCCGCCAGGCAGGGGACAGAGGGAAAGGCTCCAGCAGCTCCGTGCTGCCAAGCCTTTCTCCACTGCCTCCCCCTGCCTGAGCCTTTCACTGACACAGGTAGCTATACACCGAGTGTGGACGCAGCCTGCTTTTCACTGTGGCATGTAGCAACACACACCCTACATGCAGCCACAAGAGACGTGCAGTGTAAATGTAGCCACCATATGCACGTAGTTTTTCACACACTCGTTGCCCACTCCATTTCTCTCCTGCTAGCCTCCAGTTGCTGAGGAAAATAATAGGCAGCCCCTCTGCCCCCCACTCATCAGCAGTGTTGGAAGCACTCTAAAAGTGTGTGTGTGGGGGGCACAGGCGTCCAAACTGGGGCTACACCCCCCATGCTTTGCTGCCCCCTGAGACTCTGCCCCCTCACCACCCATTCCCCCGATACTCGCTCCCTCCCACTGCCCCTTCTCCCCGAGGCCCCACCCTAGCACTGTCCCTTCCTCCAAAACCTTGCCCTGCACCATTCCTTCCCCCCCCCCAAGACTTGCCCTCACACCTGCCCCTTCCCCCACTCTCGTGCCACCTCTTCCCCCCAAGACCCTGCCCACCTCGCTCACTCTTCTCCATCCCTTCCCCACATCACTCACCCTCACGGCCAGTTAAAAGTGGGAGGGCCATGGCCCCTGACCCCTCCTGTTCCGGCACCTCTGCCACTCATCCCTCTCCATCTTCTCAGCCCCCTTCCACACCCTTCTGACCATTACTCTCTCATACACCCAAGGCTCATCTGCCTTGGCCTCTCTTGGGTGAGGGGAAATGATCCCTGGGAGGAGGGGGAAGGGTATCTCCCTGAAGAAAAAGAGAAGTGGGGTTCCAGCTCGAGTTTGTTTTCTTTCCCTCCCCAACGACCATGATTAAAGCTCTTCCCCACTCCTCTCCTGCCCACAGAGGGAGGGCCTTGGTGGGTTAGTAAAATAGCTCATGTTATAACACTGTAAGATGCTGCAAGTTGGCACTGGTGCCTCTACATATTTCTGTCTCTTCCAAGTTTGACCCCACTGGGCTTACTCAAATGTAGGGGATAGCTCCTGGTTAGTAGGGAGCAGCGCAAGAGAAGGATGTGGACTCATCAGAAAAGGAGACACATGCACCTCCTGCTGCTGATCATTGTCAAGCAAAGCAGCATTAATGCCAGCAGGGAATTGTGGGCTTCCTGCTTAACGCAAGCCTGGGATAACATCACCATCTGCACCCCAACAGCGGCCCACGTGCTCACAATTTGTTGTGGCACTGCTCAAAGAGAGCTCACTGCCTTCTCTGTGCCTGTGACCTGCTACACAAACAAAATTACCTTTAGATTCCTCTTCTGAGGCCAGAGTTCAGTTCCCGCCGAGTGCACCTGCCAGGAGCTGCCCCAGATAACAGTCAGACACCAGTTCAGTTTGACTAAAATCAAAGGAGTTTGTATTTGAAACCTTACAAAAGGGAGCAGAAGTCCTAAAATACACATCATGTTAAATTCAGAGGTGACCTATAGGGGGTGTAAATTAGACTTCAATAGGTGGAATTAAGTGGATGCAAATTGGTCTATGTTGGTGCTGAGGAGCTGGAAGATAGCACAGAAAGGGAGTGACCTACTTTAACTTAAACCTTCTTACATCCTCCTAGTACCTGCTTTTCCTGATGCTCCCTTCTTTTCCAGGTCATTCACATGGAATTACACAATTTTAGGCTCCCTAAGACTAATGGGCCAAAATAACGAGTGATGTGTAGGAGGGTGCACATTGATAAGTGTTGGGAGAGGCTTAGTTAGTCTGCACTACAAAGTTTTGCTGGCATAGCTATGTCGGTTAGGAGAGTGGGGGGAAAACCACCCACCTGTAGTTTATACAGCAATGTTGGCAAAACCCCCAGTGTGCAGTTCTGCCCACAGAAAAACTTCTGTCAGCATATGCTGCATCTGCACTGGAGGCTCTGCCAGCACAGCTATACTAGTATTAACTATACTGGCAGAGCATTTGTAGTGTAGATAAGCCCTAAGATGATGCAACATACTTGCTGAGGAAGCTTAGACTGACCTGTGAATTGGGCCTTTCTGTACTACATGAATACTACACAGTGCATTGCTAGCACTAGCTTGCAGGAGCTCTTTACAAACAATGTCAGCCATTTAGTATTTAACAATATTTGTATTTTCTGTTTTCGCTGTTACAATTTCCAATGCATGTTGTTTGGTGTTTTGGGTTTTTTTTATCCATGATGGACCTGATCCATCTGTTGTTACAGACTGAGTTGGTAGGGGACTAGTAGCTGGGCATTTTGAATGGAAAGTTCTCCCTGTTCTCTCAAGTGTAGCAGGAAAAATACACACAACAGACTACAGTAAGTACTGGTTGATAGTGGTTCCAACTCAAAGAATTCCAGTCCCACATCCTCCCAGCAGGGACCACACTCCAGGGTCTCCTTTGGCCAGGGAGTCTCCCCTCTCTCTTACCCAAACAGTGCATGAGATGGTGCCCCAAATGTCGAGTTCTTGGCAGACTCCCCTGCACTTTACCACACAGGAACAGACTCCCCATGGTCAGGTTGAGACCCATTTGGTCTGGCCGCCCCTCTGTCTGGATAGACAAGCAGCAAGGTCAAATCTGAGTGCCACTGAGACCCGATGTGCTTGGTTGCAGTGCTTGAATGCCAGTCACTGAAATTTGGCTCAACCTCCCTCCATCTGTACGGGGGTGTGTGTCAAATTTCAGTGATGTTGGGAGCACTCGGCCAGAGCAAGGTTTTGGACCGCTCCAGCAACAGCCATACTGATTTAGTACAAGACCACTGCTTAAAAGTGGTTGGGCATGTCTCCCCAGACCCACAGTTATGGAACTTACAACCAGTGCAAAAAGCTGTGGGTGGGTGGGGGCATTCGTGCCCTCTCTCCCCCAAATGGGGATACCACATTACAAATACCCTTGGAGAATGATGTGTGTCTCTATCTGGACCCAGTGGTACTAAGAGAGGAAAGGGGCTCTCACAACCTGCAGTACTGATAGCTCTGTGATTGTTAGTTAGGCATTGCACTATACCACAACTGCCTGTAATGTATTCCTGTGTATCTAGAGACGAAAGGGCAGGGGTCTATATGTGGTACAGCTAAAAATGCTTGGGATGAAGGCAACATTATTTCACACCCATGCCTGGGAGTAAATTGTGTGGTAATTAAGTCTGAACTAAAGGAAAGCGTTATTCAGAAAACTGTAGAAGTTTGAGATGGAAAAGATTTATTTAGGTCATCTAAACAACCCTCTTGCCAGGATGGATAGACAGATATGACAAAGCTGGTTTTACCCTTTGAGACAAAGGACAAAACTTATGTCCTCAAGGCTTGGTCCCAATTTTCATATTAAAAAAGAAGTGAATAACTGAGAAAAGTTCAGTATAGTATTAGCACAAGAAATATACACCATTGGCAACAATCTTGCTTTGGTAAAGGGCGCGTGGGGGACACACACCCACAATGCCTTTTTTATATAGTAGTTCTATGAATACTTCATATACCTAAATATTCCATCTGTTCTAAATATTTCCATCTGAGGAAAGAGTGCCCTATCACTGACATTGTGCCTTATCACTGAGATTATGGCCCAGAGACCTGGGTTCCAGTCCTGCTTTGCCACAGGCTTCCTGTCTGACCATTGGCAAGTCACCGTGCCTGTTTAGGCCCCTGCTCCCCATCCGAAAACTGGGGATAAGAATACTTCCTTACCTCACAAGGATTTTGTGAGTCTAAATGAATTAAAGGTTATGAGGTGTTTAGATGTTATGGCGATGAAGATAGAGAGACAAGGGAACTTTCCCTCCCTGCAGGTTGAATAATATTAAACAACACTGAATTTCTGTTAAAAAAAGGCCTCCCCTTTCTACAAGGGAGGTGGCATTTTAAAGCCCATAGAAAGGGAACATTTATATAAATGCAGTTTACTTGGCCATTAAATCCCATGGTTATTATTTTCATGAGGTGTTTGAACAGGAGCTTTCTCCTTCACCAACCAGGCTCATCTTCTATTCCTTTGTTTGCAATGTCACAACTTGTTACTGTGCGATTACTGTGGAAATTCAAAATTATGTCTTCACTGTTTCATCCAGTAAGAGAAGAGATGCTGGGAGGGAAAATTCCTTATTTAAAGAAAATTCCTTATTTAAATAAAATATCTCTGCTAATCAGCAAATATGGCATGAATTTATGAAACACAATGGGAATTGAGTTGATGCCTTAATTCTCTCCTCTCATGGATGTATCTCTTGAAATATTTTCCCTTTTGTGTTCAGTAGTCTTTAGCAAACCGATTTTATTGGCAGAAAAAAACACTTTGTAGTCTAAAGAACAAAGCAAAGGTAAGGGGGAAGAGGATATACTGTTGTTACCCCTTTTGACCTGAGTGGTTAGCCAACATTCTTGCAGGTTGTTTCCAGCTGGAGGAAGAAACTGAGATAGAGAGTCAGCTGTTTCTTTGATGCAATCCTGTTCATTTCTAAAGAATGTACACAGTCCTGTTTCCCTGAACAATCAAACTGCAGGAGGCAGTTTCTTTGCTAATAGCTCCAAGCCTTTTTCTAGCCAACATGCTGCCCAAAAGCTCTCTCTCTCTCTCAAGCGCTTCTCTGGTTGTTTCTGGTGCTTCTGTGCCACCTTCTGTTTGCATTTGTGGTGTTTCTGCTGCCTCTTTCCACACATATGCAGTTCCCTCAAACAATGCCCAGCCCCCTACATTTACACTAAACCTCTAGTAAAACCTTTCTGCCCACATAGCTCAGTTTCAGACCAACCTGGCACGTGGTCTGTGTTTTGGGTGGTGGCTCTTATTGTTTAGCTATCTAGTCCATAAAGGAACTTAATTGTTTTTTACATTTATCCTGAATTAAGGGCAACTGTTACACTCACCAGTTCAATGAGGTTTCACCCAACCCCCAGCATAACACTTTGTTCCTTTTCACTGAAAAATACATCATCTAAAAGTATTCATTTGTCATCACTGTAACTCGGAGCAAGCAAAAATAATGGTAGCAACAACATCAATAACGCTGCATTTTATAATCTTTTTGTATCCCTTTAAATCAGCGTAATCTATCATGTTCATTTTATAGGACTGGGTATCAATATTCTTAGAAGCCCACAAAGAAAATTAAATCATACTACAAATTTGTGTTGGGCATAAAGGGAGGTTTTGATCAGATTAACCATCCAAATATTTTGTCTCCTCCTCTTTTTCCCCCACTTTGTGACTCTCCAGGATTCTACGTGGCTTCCTTTCTCGCGATACAATCCTCAGGAACCTTCAGGCTGGGTCCCTAGGAGAGGGACGGAGGACTTAGCGTGTAAGCTCGTTGGGGCAGGAACTGTCTTTTTGTTTTACAATGCCTAGCACAATGGGGTTCTTGTCCATGACTGGAGCTCCTAGGCACTATGGTAACACGAATGATAAACAAACAATAATAATAAGGATCTTTAACTGATCTGAACCTGGAAGGAGGTTTGTTTCACTGTGGTTCTTACAACCATTAACCCTACTAAAAATGAGTGTGAAATTTGTTATTAGAATTCATTAATAGATTTACTTCATTCCTCTATTGTACAGCAGAGTCACTCAGATGCCATGGTGATGGGCGTAGTGCAAGGACTTAAAATAAAACGTTGGGAAAAAATGATAAAACAACTGAGCCAAACTATATCTTTAGAAGGCAATGCTACAGGACCCTCTGACAATATTAAATAGCCCTGCTGCCTCCAGTAGGGTTTAATTACCTGCCCTCTTCCCCCCATGGTTTTATTGCCATGTTGCTACACTGACACGTGGAACCATGGTCTCATGTCTGGGCATGCTGTAATATTATTCCCTGAAGCATTTCCTCTAGAAATGATGTTTCAGCACCAGGAAAACAGACTGGCTGGTGCTGACATGACATTTCCAGTACTTCTAGGAACTACAATGCACTCTTGCACCAGGTTGGTGGGGATCTGTGGGGCAGCAGGGTGGACAGGGGAGAGGGTTTTCCTTTTTAATCTCTATCTTTCTTTTTTAAAAATTGATCCAAGTTGTCATTCCTTCCCAAAATATTTTGCATAATCAAGAATGTTTTTTCCTATGTTGTTTATCTCTGCTTCCTAGTTACCACCTCGTGACCTGATAACCTCTTTATTTGTGACCTGTTGCCATGGAAAGATATGTGAGGACATAAATAAAAGGCCACAAGTTTTCAAACATATCTGGAAAATAGCCAGATGTATTTTTACAACTATAGGAAAGACTCATCACGCAAGAATGGGCTCACTATTAAATGATTAGTTTTATACTTTGCAGGGCTGGTGTTGAAACCTGTTCTTTAAACAAGTAGTCACCTCTTGTTGCCAGATACAGATAATTAGCTTGGAATGCAGGTAGGGTGACCAGATGTCCTGATTTTATGGGGACAGCCTGATATTTGGGAATTTTTCTTATATAGGCACCTATTACCCCCACACCCTCTGTCCCGATTTATCATACTTGCTATTTGGTCACCCTAGATGCAGGCTTATAGTGACTGAATGCAATGGGAAAGTGCAAGACCATTACAATATTTGGGAATTCAAATTGTGAAATGTTCGGTTTCCCCTTTTTCCCCAGCTGTGAGATTTCTACTGTCAAACACAGAACTTTGCTTTTCCCTTAGAAGATTATTGTCTCAAATGCAGATATAGTCAGAGCAATCTCTTCTTGTTATTTCATTTCCCATTGATAAACTTTTTTCTACTGTTGGACCCCTTAGCAAGCAATTACCAACACATGGGTAAACAGTGTGAGTAAGGGGTTCACAATCTGATCCCATGTTAGGGAACGGGAGAACAATTTCCTGCATTAAGGCCCCAGTCCTGCACTGAGCTTTGTGTGGATGGGTCCCTACCCCTTGCACAGGGTTATTTTGACTTCAAGGGTATCTGGCTATACACAGCTTCTTGTAAGATCAGGGCCTAAATTAGCACCCCACTTGAAAATGGTCAAATGGAATTTGAAAATGCTTAACTTAAAGTTACATTTGACTTTGGGAAAATATGAGTTCTGGTCCAATGGATAAATGCATTTGCATAAATATTTTTTCCAATTAAGCCTAGATGCAGGAGAAGAATTACTTCCAATAAAGAACATGTAATGACTGGGTAGTACAAACATCCATCTAACTGGAAACATATTTTAAATTAATTTAAATCACTGTTTTTCCAGGGGAAAATTAACTAGAGTAAGGTCATTACCAGGATCTTTTAGCTGAACTTTCCCCACTGAATTTTTAGATTAAAAGGAAACTCAGATCTGAACCACCTCTCAGTTAGGTTTTCTAAAACCAAACCCCAGCCTCCATGGGCCAACTCTAGTTTAAAATAAGGATAGAAATTATGTGACATCCAAAACAGGCTTGTGAAACCCAAACCACCACTGCGTTCCCCACCCTTATTCCTAGATGTTCGCTTTCCTTTAAGGCTGTGGCTCAGCCCCTTTGTTCTCAGCATACAATTCAGTGATCTTATAGACAATTTTTTTAAATTAAGGATGAAATCCTGACCCTATTGAAGTCAATGTGAGTTTTGCCAGTGACTTCAGTAAGGCCAGGATTTCACCCAGAGAGTTTTTAAACCATTATTTGGAGGAATTCTGACTACATCATCCATTAGGAGCTTTTTTCTACACAGTATCAAACAAATATTTGTAGTTATTGCAAGGGCTTATTGAAAGAGGGCGTGGTGAGGTTTATATGAAATATTTCATACCCAGTAAGACAGTTGTGATGGTTGCCATGGAGAGTTCCAATGTATTACACTGAGATTATTTCTGTAATCTCACTGGGCTAGGAACTATCTTGTAATTATTTAGGTGTACAGTGCCTACACAGTGAAGTCTGGATCCTTGGTGGGGGCCTTCATGTGCTACCACAATAATAATAATGTCAGTTTTTAAAAACAGACCAACTTCATTCACCCCGAGCAGAGGTTCACTAGAACTAGAATTGCAATTTTGTACCTTGCAATCATTGACATTAGAGATTGGCCCAAGATGTGACATTTGTCTCTGTTGTGATAATTTGGCCTACAAATTTACCCTAATTGTGACTTCAACTGTAAAAAGTGAGTGCAAGTTCATAAGATGTCACAATAACCTGTAACAACCAATATTGATGGGAAAGGTATGAAAAAGAGACAAAGACTGAACTAATCCAAACAAAAAGGCCTACAGACATCACTCAAGGACTGTGTTTAAGATCATGTCTGGTAAACAAGAGAAGTGTGGAACCAGAAATCAGTGAGCCAAAATTGGTATGTTGGAAACTAGGCCTAATTGGTGGACAAAATAATGAGGGGATGGGTTATTCCATCCATCACTCTCTTTGTGGGTCTTTAAAGAAAGACTTAGGGGAGAAAAAATGGCTAGTGGAGCGAGCTTCACCATCATGACTGCCATGCCCACCATCACCTGCACCACCAGGCCTGCTCCTGAGAAATGTCCTGACCAGACCTGGCCAGAGAGAGGCCCCAGATGACATTGCCACTTCTACCGTCTCCAGCTGAATCCCAAACACCAACTGGGGTGAAATGGGATTAGACTTTTAACTACAGCTAACAGCTCCAGCCCATCTCAGCTAACTGCTTCTCAGCAACTGATTTATTACCAGCTTTGGAACCATCTCAGAGACTGTCAAATAAGGGATTTTTCCTTCAAAAACTCTTTCCAGCTAAAGGGAAAGGGAACAAGGACTATGGTTGAAAGCCGTATTTAATACTTTACATGTCAAATGCTTTAACTGTTTCTCCTTCTTTTCTGTATCTTTAATAAAAGGTTAAAAGGATGTTTAATGGTGTGTTTACCATGGCACTAAGCAGGCTGAGGTCTCTGTATGCCAAACCCTAAACCTCGTTTAACACTGGATAGTGACTAGGTTATGGCTAACATCACTGGGCCCCTATATTCCATTTAAATGTAGGGAACAGAACACACCCTTTTCTGAGACTTTTACTAGAAGACCTGGGCTGGTTGGTGCAGGGAAGGGGAACAGAGACACTGCCTGATATAGCCTCTGCTCTGGGGATCCTGTTGGCCAGGATTCCTTGTAGGCAAGCCAGAGGGGATGCACCATGGAAAATATTTTGCTGCTCCTCTGAACTCCTAGAAGCAAAGTCTGTTTCCACCTGTGAACAGCCAGTACTCTCTGTTGACAGCTAGCCAGTTTCAGAGCTATAGGGCGCTGACCATGCTCCTTTTAGGACATCATGTATGGTCCGGCAGATTAGTCTGTCACTCTCAAGCGCTATATGCTGTCCCCACTTATTCCCATAGCCATATGCTCCATGGGCAGGGCTCAGCCCTATATGTGTGGCAATGTTCACGTGAAACAGGTGAATAGCACTTTTGACTCTGAATTTTCTTGTGAATGCTGATTTTCCATCTCAGACTTCACGCTGTTGCAGTTTTACAGACTCAGCAGTTTCAGTATCCCCATTGCTGGCACAAACTCACCCCTTCTGCACCAATGGAACAATGTGAGGAAAATGCGATGAGGTTTTCCTACCCCATGGCCTCTCCAACAGGCCTTTCCAATAGAGAAGTTAAACCCACCTCAACTGGTTGGTTGGTTTGTTAACCAGCTGTGTAAGTTGCCTTTCTAGCAGAAAAAAAAAACGTGTTGCTTTAATGAAAATAATTTAATGAGAAAGGCCAGAACTATGACCTGAACTTCTCATTCTTTTGATTAAAATTTAGTGTATCAAGAGAGATTTTAAGCATTTAGATAAACAAAATAATTTCTCAGGGCTAATAACATGTATACTAAATAACAGTCCAATATGATTTGGCATATATAAAATATGAATAGGGGGCTTATGATATAAAAAGTAGCTCAACATTAACATTTTCCTTATGGAAAAATCATACGCAGTTGAATAGAAATAATAAGATTTCTATAGGTTTAGGAACCATTACATAGAATTTAACTGAAAATTATTTGCCTCCCTACAGAATTCTATAGGATGTTTAAAAAAAAAAAACCTACACAAAGGATATAAATGATCTTTTAAATGTTGCAGTTTTTAAGAGTAAACTGCCATAGAAGCCAGTTATATTTCTATAGAACCTTATTGGTTCTATCCCTATCAAGTGCTACAGGACTTTCCCAAAGGGTTTCCTCCATTATATTTGTTGCCAGCAAAATATTAATCCATGAATGATGATATGTTTTATGAATGAGAAGTTCAAACCATAGGAGCTAAATAGGTGCCATGGACTGACAGGATAGTTCTGCTTTTAAATCTGTCTGACAAAAACAAAGAAAGAAAGAAATTGGATCCCAAGTGAAAAAATGAATATGGTAGTTTTAGTCTGATCCCTAAAGGGACATTTGTTCAAATCTCACCAACTCCCATCTCTGACCGGCAGTTCCTGCTAAGGAGAGATTTCCATGTGGAATATCCAAACAGATCAAGACTAAAGTGCACGGATATTGGCAGAGCTGTGAGAAGAAGCTTTACAGCGCCTGCCTCAAGCAAATGCAATTCGTTTCTCATTTAAACTAACAGCAGATTTTTAAAGAATAAAAAAACCTAAAGGAAATCACCCAGGCAGTTAATATTGTGTGGCTAAGAAGTCTATTACCATGCACTTCCTTCTTAGTCACTGTTCCCTCTTAAATGTTTTGACTATACTCTATCTGTTCTTTTATTGCACCAGTGAGATTTAAAATAAATAGGAGACAGTGTATCTTCAAAAGTGATTTTATCTGCAGTTTTTAAATATGCACCTTTTGGGTAATTTTCATTGTGTTAGGAACAGAGATGGAATCTTGGGATCCAGCCAAGCTCAAGCTGCAAAACCGGGATCTGGTTTTAAACAGACCCAAATTTAGGGCTGGCTGAATCCAATCTTTTAGTAGGGGCTCATCTCTTTTCACACATTCATTATAGCGGGAAAGAGAGAAAAAAGATAGACACTTGCCATATAAAGATGAAACTAAAGCAACTCAAAGAAGAGCCATAATCATAGTTCTCCTCAACTTTCCCCTCACCTTCTAGTGGGCAAAGGAAAGCCTAGCTGATTATAACTGTAAAACCTATTAAACGGGATTTCCAGTGCCCTGGCTCCGCTGACAATTAATCTGTTTTGCCTTTTGCCTGTCAGGGTTTTTCCATGCAGTGGGCTCTTGTTTGCTATGAATGTCATCTGAGTATTTGTTAGTGTCATAGCCAGAGCCAGATGATGTTTATTCTACTAACATCCAGTTAGAGTCCAGCAGCATTGGACGAGGTCAGGGATATATTTATAGAAGCAGCTATACATCAGGACTCATTTTCTTTCCCTTGCACTAATCTACCTAAGCTCATCCAAAATAGAAAGAAACATACAGACATGCAACTAATATACTCATTGGGCTGGATCCTCACCTGGTGTAAATTGGTGTAGCACCATAGAAGTCAATGGAGCCACATTGATTTACATCAGCTGAGGCTCTGGTTTATTATTATGAACAGGGAACGCAATCATAACAATTTTTTAAAAAACCCACGGTGTGTGGCAAAACAGGTTTGCAGTGAAAAATTACCAGCCACCTATTCTGGGAACTGCTACATGTGCAATCAAGTACTGTTCTTCCCACCCCCTCAGTTGCTAGCACATGTGAAAGTTGGGCTGGATAGGAAAGATCCAGTCAATAAAAGAAACAAAAAGACTTAAAGCAACATCATCATTTACCTGAGGAAACGGGGAAGACGCTGTCGATGAACGAAGTGTGAGATAGAACAAAGCAGAAAAAAAGCTGAAGATAAAATCCCAAAGCTATTAAGCTGAGGACGACCATGCTGGCTACACTCTGTAAAATTCCAACTTCGAGATGCAGGTCTGCTTTGGGGATCTCTCTCTCTCTCTCTACACTGTCTTCTCTGTCTATGTCTGTCTTGCTTGCTCTCTCTTCCCCTTTCTGTGTGTGTGTGAGTGTGTGTTTGTATGTCTCTCTCGCTCGCTCACTCTCCTTCAGTCTCTCTGTGCCTTTAGGAAGAAAGAATGCCAACCATTTCCCATTAAATCTTCTCCTTACACTAGACAGGGTTATATTTAACTCAAGCAGTGGATCAGATGCCCCCACCATGCATATTAGCTATTAAAACCATGGTGTTGGGGATTCTGTTTTTGTTAGCAGAAACCAAAAGGCATTTTGGATTATAACAACAAGGAGGAGGAAAGGAAGAAATTGTAAACTGAACCATAAACAGCATCCCTCATTACTGACAACCAGACACAGACATCAAGATAGAGAAACTCCTGGATTGATCATCTTCTGATGGCTGAAAATCAGAGATAGGTACATAATGACCTAACATCTCTGTAGAACTCATACTGCTTAGCATTTATTTAGATAGTGCATTTCAGCCTGAGGAATCCCAAAGCATGCCCCAAACTATTCAGCAGTATTCTTATTATCTGTAAGTATTTAAATAAAAATGACAGTATCAACAATTGTGCCAGGCACTGTATAAACATATAGTGAAAACGACAAGCCCTTCCCAAAAGAGCTAACAGCTCTGGTAACTGACAAGATGCAACATGTGGATGAAACAACAAATGGGTACTTGTATAGTGCCATTAAAATGCAAACAGCTCTGGGGGTGACATGTGGCTGACAGCACACTGCACACCAGAACAGGAAGGGAAATTATGTGACCAAGGAAATGGAAACAAATCCTCACTCTTGTGAAAACTGACACTGATCTTTACTATCCACATAGGAACTTAGTTTTTAAAGGTCTCATACCTACGCCTATTAACAGAGCTGTGCAAAGAAATTCATATTGTCAAGATAACTTGACAATATGGGGGGAGTCTTGTGATTGCTTGTCTTACGAAGCTTTCACCTTTACCGAGAATCTTTCAGTGTTTTTTACAAAAGAGTAATCTTTGTTGGTGAAAAACAGCATTAGTTTCCCCATGACAGAGATGTCACTTCTAAATGAAATTTTGGAATTAAAAACTGTGATCAGAAGAAACAATTACATAGGTCTTCTCTTACTATGATTATTATTAAGTCACAATTATGTCTCTTCTCAGAGGGAGGGACTTTCAAGACAACAATAATAGTTTTTAAAATTGCTTTCCTCTATTGTAACACTTTACATGACTAAAAATGTATTTGTTTAAGTCTAGTTTACTTATCACCATTTTTCAGTTTGTTCAGTTTTTGCATTACACTAATTTTGGACTGGGCCATTTCAACTTTGGCTGATATGATTATGTGTTAGTTAATTATGTTAACTTTCGCAGCACCATGCAAGTCATAGGAGAAGACGTGGTTCCTGCCAGAAGGGATACGTCTTCACAGCAAGGTGTGATTGTAGCACAGGCTGGCTAATCTAATCTAGCTAACATGGGTAACAATAGCAGTGTAGATTTGGTAGCACAGTCTTCAGCATGGGCTAACAACCAGAGTACAAGCCCTCCAGGTCCCTGGTTATGTACTGTGGTTTCTAGCCAGTGCTGAAGCCCCTGCCACCACATCTATGCTGCTATTGTTACCCATAGATTAAATCTAACATGGGCATGACTACCCATGCTACAATTGTACCTTCATTTTGCAGTGTAGACATACCTAAGGAGTTTATCATTTAAGATCCTGATTCTGCAGAAGAATCCTTCTAATAGGACCTCTGATGAGCATAAGGGTCTGCAGTGGCAGATCCCTTTACAAGGTCAGGGCTCAAATTGGAGTTTCCCACACTGCAGAGGAAATGTTTAATAATAAAAATATTTTTTTAAAAAATCTTGCAAACATTTTTATTAAATAGGCCATATCATGTCTTCTGACCCACTGCAATGTAGGCTGAACAGGGAGCACAAGGTGCCAACAGAGGCAACTACTTTATTGAAGATAGCATAGCTCAGAAGTAATACAGCAAGTGAGGCCACGTCTACACTACAGCTATAGCTGTGCCACTGTAGGGCCATAGCGTAGATGCTTCCTACACTGATGGAAGGGGGGTTTCCGTCTATGGAGTTAATCCACCTCTTCAAGAGGTAGTAATTAAGTTGTGGGGGAAAAATGTCTGGTGACCTAGCTACAACTACCCTGGGGGTTAGGTTGACCTACCTACAGCACTCCGAGTGTGAAATTTTTCACAGCCCTGAGCAACTGTAGCTAGGTCAATCTAATTTTTAAGTGTAGACCAGGCCTCGGTGCAACCTACAGTTAACTCTTTCAATGCCTCCCATCAGTTTTCTCCCTATTTCTTTCAATGGGGAATTCTGCTTAAAAATTAATGTTACAATCTCACCCCCCCACACACCTCATGATAGTTTTGTGAACAACCCCCTTCCCTTTTATGGAACAAGCAGCTTGAGCCTATCCTGCTGAGCTAGGTAAACTATTCCTAAGCTAAATCTGGTGCCAAAGGGATATTCTAATGTGTCAAAGAGAGCAAAAACTAATCAGGCAAAAAAACACTGCCACAGAAAACATGTCCACCCCCATAAATAAGATGAATACAGGAGATGTTTGCATTTAAACACAAAGGGGCCTTTTCATCACTTCATGGCTTAGGTGGATTTAGTTCATCGTCATCACTAATTATTACTGAAGTTGTCATTGGAAACTCAAAGGTAGCCTTCAGCCTGCCTAACAGCTCCCAGCCGAAGTCAGTCAGCCAGCCAGCCAGCCAGGCCCCGTCAAGGCACAAGTGCTGGGATTTTGCTTTATTTTCATTAACGGCCCAGTCCTACTGAAATTCATGGCAAAACTCCCCTTAGTTACAGTGGAAGAAGGATCAGGCCCTATGAAAATGAAATGGTGGAATTATTTGAGGGGTTAATAAAAAAACAGCACCACGTTTGCCTAAAGCCTTTCCCCAGCCTCTGCATTACATTCAGGGAAGCTTCTCAGTCAAATGGTTCACGCCCCCAGCCACTCTGTCTGGGCTTGATCCAAACCCTGCAGAAGTCAATGGAAAGCTTCCAATCATGCTTAATTGGCTTTGGATCAGCCCCTTAATACAGTGCTTTGGCAAGGTTTGGGGGATTCATACAGTTAAGCCCCCTATCTATCACCCAAAGGGCAATGAAAGCTAAACAGAGATCTTTCCCCTTTATCTTATTGCAGCTGGTGTTTACTGGTATGGCTAAAATGCATATTAAAAGTGATTCATAGACCCAGCCACCACAGTTATCCCATAACCTTTTTTACAAGCCAGTTTTTTCCATGCAGTGATGTTACAGAAGAGACTGAACTGGATGTGTGTTTTACATGATTCATATTTATATCTTGCGTGAAATTTCTGTTCCAATAGCAGAACTGCTGTGCATAGACTAGAAAGTATATTGATTTTAGGGGTATTTCAATTTTTAATTCCATTAGCTTCAGGAAAACACAACAGAACCCCCAATCTTGCAGACCCTTACTTATGTGAGGTACCCAAGGGGACTACAAGGTTTGCAGGATCTGGCCCAAATAAATTGTTCCACAACCATGACCCTTAACACCACTGCAAGCTTCAGTCTTTTGATCCGTTATGGTGGGGTATATCAGTGTTTTTATTTCAGGGAATAAACTGGGACTTCCAAAAAATCCAGATTCGATGCTATATTAACTAAGTAAATGTCAAAAATCCAACTAATCACTGCAGGCAAAAAACACCACAGCTATTGGAGTAGGTAAGGTAGTGGCTGTCTATTGCCTTTTTCAGCCCAGAGCTGAACTCTTGAAGGGAGAGGATGGTGGAGCCCTATTGATCAGTCCTCCCATGTAAACTGAATTTATGAACCTGTCCTTTCTGTGCAAGAATTAATGACAATTCAATTAAAGAGAAGGCTTCTTCCCAGTCCCATCTACTTTCAGCTGGCAGCTCCTTCATCTACAGGCTAAAGGAGAATGAATGCACCTAAAATAAACCATCAGTAACCTCAAAGCCCTGTGCAATCACAAGTTTAATTAAAGAACAAAGCCAATCAAGCCTTTTCAGTTCATAAGAATGAAAGATCTTCAACAGTGTGACTGGGTAAAATGAGAACAAGACAGAGTATTAATGCAATAATTTAATATGTACTGCAAAGTAAGCAGTGTTTACAGTTCTATGATGGAGCCAAAATTTCCTTGGGAAGATATTACCTGCAGGTATAGCCCATCAAAACCAGTTCCTGAAGTAAACAAGGTAACAAATGCAAAAAGCAAAGAATGGTCTCAACACTTCCCTGCTGTTGTGTTTGGAACCAAAGGTCTCTGGAGACAAGGCAGAAAAAACAGCTAACTTTGTGATGAGCTAAATCCAACTATATGGACAAGAAAGTTCTGGCTTATTCCACATCTCTAGCCACACTGTTCATCAACTGACAATACAGTCAGCCAATTAAACACGAGATAGCGCTATTATGTCTTCAGAATAATCATTGGGTGAACACAACCTGAGGGCAGGGCACTGTTGCCTAATAACTTCTGAAAGCCACAAGCTTTGAAAATTAATCACGTCATGGGCATCACATACTTCAGAGCAGCCATGTCCTCAGGTGTAGATGTTACCTACCTCTCTCTCCTCTCTATACTCAGCTCTCAACTTTCCTAAAATAAAATAGTAAAAATTGGTAGAGGATATTTTATTGTCAAGCTTCCCTGAGGTTATCTGACTACAGATAGGCCCAAATCTAGCCTGCCCACATCCAGACTTCCCTGGCCTTTGAGGAAGTTCAGATCTAGACCTACACGTTGCAGCTCCAATCCATCTCTAGGGCCCAATCCTGCAACTCTTTTACCCATGAGTAATCCTTATGCACACATGTTGTGGATATTTTTTCCCCCAGCTTTTTCAGCTGTTGCTTTGTTACTGAAAAGCGGATTCAGGGTCTCGTCTCATTATCCTGTTTCTGGCCGCCTGTTTAGTCCCTATTTTTATTTATTAATTTATGTTTAACATTTATAATTTAACTTTAAAAAACGTTAAACTTTGTAAAAGCATTGAGACGTTCAAAGGGTTATCGAACACAGTTAAGACTGCCAGGAGACGTTGGCTGCTGCCCAAGGAGCATCTGTGTCAGTTCTGCGACCTTGAATGAAAGATTTGGATGGCTTTTCAGTGGATTTTTTAAAAAGCCAATTTATTTTACACATATTTTTTAGTTTTTAAAATAGTTTTTTTATTTTTTAATTTTGGAGGCCCTTCCTATGCTGTAAACAGGTTATTAAAAGAGACCAAATAAAAATTGTAAACTTCTTTGGCTTAGACATGCCAGCTGAGCCTTTGAACTTATTTTTAAATGGTTTTATACTTTTGAAACTTTTTTTTTGTAAATTGCAATAATGAACTGATGACATTTTTAAGCTGCCTACTTTTTAAATTACAATTTTTATTTTTTATATTTAAGCTTTGAATAAGGTTTTTACAGGCAATATCACTTTTTTTGGCCTGGGCTTTGATAATTTTTTTTTTTTTTTAGCCATGTTTTGTTTTACTGCCATTTTTCCTTTTTTTTTTTTTTTTGTATTTTAGTTATTTGAAACTTCAATAGGCGTATTCTTATACTTAACTTTCTTGACAGGCAATTTTAGCTGCTTTTTTATTTATTTATCACTATAATTTATTACTTTTTTTGTGCTTAGGTCACATTTTTACTAGTGCATTTGGAAGCAGTTAAGCCATATAGAAACTCCTATTTTTTTGGTCAGCGATTTTAACTAAATTGTTCATAGTCAAACAATTTAAATTAGATTGTCGCTGTACTTGCAGCAGCCAGCACAATTGGTAATTTACAGACACATCTGTTAGGAAGGGCACATTTCCTTCAGAATGGCTGTCAAGGCATCTCAGGGAAAAAAGCATAGTGGTGGTGGATGTCACCATCTGATCTCTCCTTTGCATAGTTTGTTTGATTATTAAGGATTTTACCAGGCATGTTATACTGCCATAACTGGGTTTGATTATTAAACCAAGCATTCTTTTAAAAACAAAAACACTTTTATGTACTTTTTAACATTTTATTACTTGCACTGCCCCGGCCTTTATAGTCCCCTCCAAGCTCTGCTGTGTTAATTTGTGCAAAAGCTCCTTTTAACTATACATACCTTTTCCTAAATAGTCACTTAAGTTTTTCATTCTTTAAGAAGACACTTCCCAAGACCTCACACAAGCTACTAAATTCTGGGACCATAACTCTGACTTCTCAAGTATCTCAACTGACTTTTTCTTGGTCTTTCTAAGCTTATCTTTTATGGTTTTTGCACTTATTTCTTAACTTAGTACACTTTGCCTGCAAAGCTGTAGTCCCTAAATACAGTCCTTGAAGGACGGCTAATTTTTACTTTGGATTTATGAAGATAGGTAACAGACATTGTGCTCTCCCTGCCCTTTCGGGAAACTTTTCTATTTAGTTTCTTTCCCCCGCTCTACAACTTTGATTTGCTCTTTATGCTTTTTGCATCCATCCCTCAAGGTGGCACATTTTGTTTGTAAAGTTTTAGCCACCAGAAATAATCCTTGTGAAACTGCTGCCTTGATTTGGGGTTTCTTGGCCTTTGGATAAAAAAAAAACCTAGATACTATTTTTTCCATGGCTGCCAATGGGTCCTATTTTTTGAGAATTTCAGTCACATTCAACAGATTTTGCTGTGCTCTTCCAATCATTTATTTATGGAATTCAACAGATTTATGCTGTGCTCTGCCAAGCATTCTTTTCTTTTTTAAATCTAATACCACTCTCTGTAGTTCCTTTTTTGCCCAGTCCCAGTCTCCCCCTAATACTTCTCTGGGGAGTCCATAGGTTTAACCCACTTCTCCAGGGTGGTACTAACATCCTCATATTTAAACCCTTAAACCCTTCCAATGCCATTTCCCTTATTCTTAGGTAGCAACCTTCAGACTAAGGGGTGTATACTTAACCTACTCCAGACAAGTGGAACCTTGGTTTGCTCTAGGCTCATCACTGAAGTTACTTTACCTGTTCCAGATGAGCGGCAGCCGAGTCATGGCACCACTATTTTGGTGTTTCCTTGAGACTTCTTCCACTCGGTTCTTCAGGAATTCAGTCTGAGTCGAATTTCATCATTCGGGTTCCTTTATCTGGCATACAGCAAAGTTGTGCTGAGTTGATCAGACTCAAATACAAGGTGTGTGCATAGGGCGTACCACACACCTAATGTTACACAGCAACTTCTTTTATATACATTGACACATTACATTTAGTATACGCTGCATTACACATTTTGGGATTGGCTTTCTTACTTTGTAGGAAGAAATCCCTGCACAGCATTGTCCATGCATGACTTACTCTCTATCTCATCTTACGTTCTAGGCTTATCTTATCCATTGGGATCTTGTCCATTGTAAATGGTTCCCTGGGGGTCTCCCCTTATTCGAGCTAGTACAGACAGTCTGTTTCCAGCCTGCTGATCCATTTACCTCCCTAATCTTGTCTCCCAGGAAACAAGGCCTCACCCATGTCCAGTTTCTCATGTCAAGCCTGGCCTACAAATACCAGGTGCTGAAATGAAGAAGAACAATTTTACAGTCATAAGTCAAACACTGAAACTCCCTATTATTGTTGTTACCCCTCCTCCCCTCACCTGCTTGTTCGTCTCATCGACTTGTTACTGCACCTCTTTCCCACTCCAAGCTCTTTACCATTTACAGGTTTGTACAGTACTTAGTGCAATGTGACCCTCCAGCTCAGCTAAGGTCTCTAGGTGCTACTACACAAAAGCGATAAATCATTGTTTTCAGAGGAAGGGGAATGTAAATAAATCTCAGCTATGAGCCGGGCACTTGTTGATATTTACAGCCACTCTGGGCAATATCCTGTCAGAGGAGAGGGTCTCTGGTAATGCTTTCATCTCCTTTTCATTTAGATCTTCTTGCTTACTCTAAATGGCTTCTGCACTGCTGCCCAGTGCAAAACTTACCAGCTATCCTAATATCACTGCAATGCTGCTGTAGGTATGAGGCCAAAGAATATCTGCCAGGAATTGGCTGTGATGGCTGCTAATATAAATGATTTATAATTTACCCCTGCCAAGAAGTACACCCAATTAAATACCTCAAAGCACAAAACTCTTCTACGTGAGCATTCCTGTTGGAAAAGTATTAATGACATTGCTTTCACATTTATTCCAGCCTCATGGCTGTCTGCACCAAAGGATATTATGGATGCTGGCAATGCATCTGCTCTAGGCCTAATTCTCCCATTGCTCAATGGCCTCTTTACCATGTACAGGGCTCATAAAGGCAGTGCTCTGCCCAGTGGAGGATACCGTAGTGCTGCTTGCTGTTTGCCACCCTCCTCTGCATCCCCCAGCATATGCATGTGCTGGAGGAGTGGCCAGAACACCACTAATCCAGCAAAGGACTTAAGCAAGTGTCAGCAAAGGACTTAAGCAATCGTCACTGAAAGTATTCATGTAAAGTTAAGCAGATGCTTAAGTGTCGTACTGAATCAGGTCCTAAAATCTGTATTAACGCTATCTTTTTAAAATTACTATATCATTTTCAAGTATCAGAGGGGTAGCCGTGTTAGTCTGAATCTGTAAAA
>NW_020664435.1:12666155-12677202 GCF_002925995.2 Terrapene triunguis | reverse complement strand
TGATCCTGGAACAGAGCTATGCGTTTGAGTCAAATGTCCCTCCATAGCTGCCAGACTGGAGGAACAGAACAGGGGGAAGTGGAAAGGGTGTTGCAACTGTTTGTTAACTTCGCAGGTGTTCTAGTAAATGAAAGCATTGAGATACAAGAGAGAAATGACAGTAAGCATAAGCCTCACTGGAGTTTGGTTTGGGCTTTTCTAGCACAGTGAATTTTCCACTGTCTTTTCCTTGTTAGTTACGCAACCCACACTTGGGGCACGTCTTCACTACCCGCCGGATCGGCGGGTAGCAATCGGTCTATCGGGGATTGACTTACCGCGTCTAGTGAAGACGCGATAAAATCGATCCCTGATGGCTGTACCGTCGACTCTGGAAATCCACCGCGGTAAGAGGCGGTAGCGGAGTCGACGGCAGCGGTCGACTTGCCGCCGTCCTCACAGCCAGGTAAGTTGACCTAAAATACGCCACTTCAGCTACGCTATTCACGTAGCTGAAGTTGCGTATCTTAGGTCGACCCCCCGCTGTAGTGTAGACCTAGCTTTAAGGCTTCACACTACTCCCATTGAAGTCGATGGCAAATTTTCCACTGACTTCAAAGAGTGCAGGATCAGGACATTAATAGACTGAGAGGTACTGAATATGTATTTCGTTAGGAATTAAGAAACCCAGCAGCACCCTGCTTCTATTATGGCCAGGCACTTAACATTGTCTAATCATTCCGGTATGCCAGTGTTGTTGTCTTCTAAATAGAGGATAACAGCTGAACCTAATCAAACTAGACAAATGCATTTTCCAAGCTCCTATTGCAGAATTATGGAGCTATAATTAAGGCTGTGTCAGCATTTCCATTATTAACCCCCATTTTTGAGGGTTCAGTAACTTGGCTTTCAAACGTCCCTCTGAATAGCAACTTGACACACAAGGACTTAACCTTAGAGCTAATTTATTGTGGGAAATTGAAGGGGGGGAAATTACAGTGCAGCACTTTCCCAACTATATAATGAAGAAAAGGTTTAGAATCCCTTAAATTGACCTGTTTCAGATGTATTTTTGGAGTTTATTCATAAAAGCAATGTGCTGGGTAACAACAAGTGAGATCAAATAAAACATGAGTAAAGGGACAGATCTTGCTCACGCTGACATCAATGGTAAAATTCCTATTGATTTCAATGGTGCAGGATTGGGTCTGATATGATCAATTACTTGTGGTATTTTAAACATCTTGTAATGCCCAAAATATTAATCTTTAAAACATGGTTACTCCTCATCCTGTGAGCTGCTAAACATCCTCGCATCCCACTTAACTCAGGGTGAGTATAGGGTACTCAGCACCCTGCTTGGTCAGGGCCTACTCAGCATAGAAATACTTTTTTACATAAAGTACAGCAGTGCCTTAATGCAGTAGCAAAGAGGAGCTAGAATTCATATAACTGGAGGTTATCAGTAGCAGTGGAGGTACTGGCAATCAGCACCTCTCCGAGTCATGGCCTATAAAATGCTGGGAGCATGTGCACATTATCTTAATGACACTGTCAAGGACCCTGATGATAAATCTGTCAAAAATCAGAAATGCCCAACTTTTGGTTTTAGTTTAGATGTGCAGGCAAAGAGAGGCTTTTCTGCAACCACTGTGGGGCTTAGTTGGGTGAGTGCCTGAAGCAGCACACAGATGTGAAGCAATGGCTACCAAATATATGTTTTTGTGCCTCATTAGCATGTTAGAAATGCTTGGCTGTCTTTTCCATTTCTCTCAGCCTATGACTGCACAAGTGACACTCATAACCACAGGCCAAGCTCCTGTAAATACAGATGAACACATTAGAAACTTCCCTTGACTTTTTCATGGCCCTTGTTACCGTACTTACAAAACACTGCGGGGGCTACTCAACACACTACTTTAGGCCAAAAACTGGATGGGCCAAATTCTGCCTTCAATTGCATCCCTGCAACTCAGACTTCATTGCATTCATTTTGACTGGGCAGAACTTGACCCAGGATATTGTATGGTTGTTTTGCTGTTTTTCAATAGTGGGACCGGCACATATGGAAAGCACTAAAACACTGGATCAAACTGCTGGCATTTTGTGGCTTTTTTAAGAGCACATTTCCGTATATTGCTCCCACCTTGCAGGCGAGACCATGATTAGAGAAGAAAACTTCTTGCATTATTGACTCAAGCAAGCAGATTGCCTTCTAAATTAATTCCCCTCATTTCTTTCTGCACTATTTCAGTCAGCCTACTAGATTCCTGGAAAGAACAGACACTGAAAGCATTTTCATCTATATTAATATGTGCCATAAATAGCTGAAATGGTCTGCTTTACTCAGGATCTCTCTCAGCCCTGTCCATCTGGCTTGAGTCATGCCATCAAAAGAAACAGCAAAGGTGTGCTTTAGAATAGCTGTTACTTGCTAGTCATAATATTCTGTTACAAATAAATGGGTGATAGGAAAATACTGATACTAGATGGTGTAATACTGAAAGGTGCTAATAGCTGGTTGGTCTTGGATTCAGAGATAATCACAGACCTCATTAAACCCAATGGGTGCCAAGCCCTCTCTTTCAGGCTCAACAGAATGAGCAATCAAGCCCTTTATGTAGTAAAAACAGCTGCAGACATTGGGGGTTATGAACCAAGGCACAAGGCCACATGACCAGAGCAGCACTAAACCTGATTGGGTTAAGTGGGGTTTCCCTAATTGCGAATGCAGATGCTAGGATATTTGTTGTAGGTTGTGTGTATTGGAGTTGAGTGTGTGACTGGAACAGGGTGGCTTGGATGAAGTTTTATTTGAACAGTCCAAGAGGGGGAACTGAGGCAGGCTATCTTCATGGTGACCCCAGTCCATGAGGAGAAGGAGGGGAAGCTATTGGCCCAGTGACAGTGACTGTAAGAGAAAGCAGAGGGACAGAACTTCTTGGGCCGACTTAGGGATTTCAGTGCAATGAAGCTGCCTGCTGTTTGTTTCTACTGTGTTCAGGGAAACAGGATTTTCTGTAAAAATAACAAGGAGTCTGGTGGCACCTTAAAGACTAACAGATTTATTGGGCATAAGCTTTCGTGGGTAAAAACCTCACTTCTTCAGATGCATCTGAAGATGTGAGGTTTTTACCCACGAAAGCTTATGCCCAAATAAATCTGTTAGTCTTTAAGGTGCCACCAGACTCCTTGTTATTTTTGTATATACAGACTAACACAGCTACCCCCTGATACTTGACACCATGCAAGGATTTTCTGTAGGTTTTCTCTAAACACAATCAGGCCAAGAATATACCTGACTTTTACCTTCCAATTTTCATCCAAACGGAAACAAGCCTGCAAGGCCCTGAACCTAGGCTAACAGCTTGGACCAACAACGTATTCCACACACACAACCATTTATACAGAAAACAGTTTGCTTACAAAATCCTTGACAACAAACAGTAAAGCAGACCGTTATGAAACACCACGACCACCACGCAGCCTGGAAGCTGAGGATGCCAATAGGAGCAAAGGTGCCTGTATGCATAGATGCACCCTGGACTAAACCCTGCAAGGTGCTGAGCACTCTATGATGATTGAGCAGAAATACTACAGCATGTGTTTTGTTGGATTGATTTAAGAGTGCTCAGAACTGTGCATTACTGGGCCCCAGCACAGGTACTTTATATCTTCTGACTGGGTTGAACAATGAAAGCCAAATCTTATCAGCCCTCTGGAAGCAGAATACAAAAGCAGCAGAAATACCGTGTTCCTCCTCCTCTTCCTGAGGGTGATGAATTGTATAACCTCTTCCTGGTTAGAGGGTTAGATGATTGGCCTATTTACCATTTTATTTCCTAATTTGGCCATTTTCTGGACAAGTCACCTATACAATTCAAACCCTTTTGAATCAGATGGTACTGTTGCTTATTTGATCTCTCTGGTTATTCCACAACTGCCAAACAATCAGCGGGGGCACTGGATGATCAAGGTGTTAAAGGGGCACCCAAGGAAGACAATGGTGTTGTGGAGAAGCTAAATTAATTCGTTGTATTGGTCTTCACTGTAGAGAATGTGAGGGAAATTGCCATAAGTGAGCCATTCTTTTTAGGTGACAAATATGAGGAACTGTCCCACATTGGGAGGTCAGTAGAGGAGAATTTGGAACAAATTGATAAATTAAACATTAATAAGTCACCAGGACCAGATGGTAAACGGTGAGGTGGCAAAGTCTACAGATGATACAAAATTACTAAAGATAATTAAGTCCAGATTTGACTGCAAAGGGATCTCACAAAACTGGGTGACTGGGCAACAAAATGGAAGATGAAATTCAATGTTGATAAATGCAAAGTAAGGCACATTGGTAAACATAATCCCAGCTGTACATACAAAATGATGGGATCTAAATTAGCTATTACCACTCAAGAAAGATCTTGGAGTCATCATGGACAGTTCTCTGAAAACATCTGCACAATGTGTAGGGCCCTTCTTTTTCAGTTTTTATTTTATTTAATTTTTCCTAAGAATTTATCAGTGTTTATTACCACAACAACAAAACAGGTGAAAAATCAGTACAAAACCTATTTTTTTGGAGGTAAATATTGGGGTTTATTTTGGTGGATGGAAAGACAAGGGGAAAAAGTATTCAATATATTAATGCTTTGAATTCCGTTCATCAGTGTAGCTTGCTGCAGAACTAAAACAGAATTCAAAACACAATGCCACCTCTGAATTTAAGAAAACAATATATCTCTAATCCCCAAATAAAACTTTTCGTTTGAATCAACAGTTTACTGTTGTAGACTTAGAACTATTAGCCTATCACTATTTACATTTAATAATTGGGCCACCCCACTTGCAGTGCATACACTCAACTTCATCCTTTTCTCCTGTTTTTGTTTTTTTAAAAACTTTTGAATACTTCCTTGTGTTCTGAAACGTATTTTGATACAGATTTTCATTTTCTTCCCATTTTAGTGTGTCAAATCTTTAAACCACTATCTGCTAACAGCTTGAAATGTGTACGTGGTGGACATGAGATTCATCAGTATGTTCAGATGTACCCGCACATCAGAGCTTGTGTGCATGCCTGTTTGTTTGTTGTGTGTATCTTCTAGACCAGTGGTTCCCAAAGTGGGGTTCGCAGAACGTTACAGGGGGTTCGCCAGAAAAAATTCACTAATAGCGGCCAGAGGACCCCGGGCAGAGGCAGCAACAGGTGGGACCCGGTTGCAGTGCAGACAGCCCGAGCCCCAGGGAGAGTGGGGCCGGGCAATTTGGGCTGGCAGCACAAGCCCTGCCCCCGTCAGCGGGGGAGCTGGCAGCCTGAATCCCAGCGCTCCGCGCGGTGCGGGGCTGGCAGCCCAAGCCGTAGGAAGAGCGGGGCCGGGCAGTTTGGGCTGGCAGCCCGAACCCTGCCTGTCAGCGGGGAGCTGGCAGCCCAAACCCCTGCGCTCTGTGTGGGGCTGGCAGCCCGAGCCCTACCCCCATCAGCGGGGGAGCCGGTAGTGCTTCTGGACTTCCAAGAGCTATGCAGAGCAAAGCAAGCGCATCCATCACACTGAGGAAATTCAAACTTAAATCCTGGAAATATTCATTTTTAGGAGGGGGTTCATGAGATTTCACAACTTAGTGAAAGGGGTTCGCGGGCTGTTAAAGTTTGGGAACCACTGTTCTAGACTAATACATAGTCTTACTTCAACAGGCAACTTTGCATATACACATAGACTAATGTGTTCTTGTAATACATATATCTCATGCAATGTTTTGTATTTTCCAAATACAAGTTATTTTTTATATATTTGAATGATATAGAAGTAGGGTGAAAATCAGAAAAAAATGAATAATACTTTTTGTAAAACCTGGGAATTTTTCAGTAAAAATGAATGGGCTTATCTATGTGCAGTGGCAGTCAAAAAAGCAATGAGAGGAACCATTAGGAAAGGGATAGATAATATCATAATGCCAATATATAAATCCATGGTATGCCCACAACTTGAATACTGTGTACTGTTCCGGTTTCCCCCAGCTGAAAAAAGAATTGGAGAAAATGATTAGGGGAATGGACCAGCTTCCATCTGTGGAGCTATTAAAAAGACTGGGACTATTCATCTTATAAAAGAGACAACTAAGGGGTATATGATAGAGGGCTATAAAATCATGAATCGTATGGAGAAAGTGAATATGGAAGTGTTATTTACTCATTTACATAACACAAGAACCAATAAAATTCACATAGCACAAGAACCAATAAAATTAATAGGCAGCAGATTTAAAACAAATATAAGGAAGTACTTCACACAGCACATAGTCAACCTGTGAAGGCCCAAAATATAACAGGATTCAAAAAAGAATTAGACAAGTTTACGGGGTACAGGTCCATCAATGGCTATTAGCCAAGATGGTCAGGGACACACAACTCCTTGCTCACAGTGTCCCTAAACCTCTGACTGCCAGAAGCTGAGACTGGCTGACATGAGATGGATCATTTGATAATTGCCCTGGTTCTGTTCATTCCCTCTGAACCATCTAGCACTGGCCACTGTCTGCAGACAGGACACTGGGCTAGATTGACCATTGGTCTGACCCAGTATGGCCGCTCTTATGGTCTAACTTTATTTTTCATGGTATACAGAACTTTGGCTGGCCCCAGCCCTCACCCTCACCTTGGGCCACCTGTTGACCCCATCTTCAACCCTCAACTGGGGCCCTTGGTTGCCCCAACACTAACCCTAGCTTGGGGGGCCCCATCCCTAACACTTGCATGCAGTCTTCATGCCAGCCACATCCCTAACCCCAGCTGGCTCCAAATGTCATCCTAGCCTGGGGCCTCCAGCCATAACACTAAACCTAGTCTAGGGCTCCATGTCAGCCCTGGGCCCGCAGCTGGCCCCATCCCCAACATATGATCTCAGAAGGCCCCAAACCTAACCCAACCCAGGGCCCTATGCTGGCCCCACCCCTAACCCAGGGACCCCACTCTGACCCTTGCCTCCAGCCAGCCCCAAACCTAACCCTACCTTTAGGCCCCCTGGTGACTGCTAATTTACCCTAATTGTGAATTTGAATATAAAAAGTCAATGTAAGTCCATAAGATGTTCATATGACCTAGAACAGCCAAGGCATGCATTAAGATCACGCTGGTAAACAAGAGAAATGTGGAACCAGAAATTAGTGAACCAAAATTGGTGTGCTGGAAACTAGCCCTAACTGGTGGACAAAATACTGAGGGGATGGGCTATTCCACACATCACTTCCTTTTGGGGGCCCCTAAAGACTTTGGGAAAAACACTGGCTACTGGAGTGAGCTCCACCATCATGGCCGCTATCCAAACCACGTCCTGGGGCCCCAGGCCTTCACCATCCTGATCCTGACAGATGTCCTGAACAGGCTGGGCCAGGGAGGGACCCAGATGGTATCGCCATCTCCACCGGCTCTGGCTGAATCCCAAACACAATCTGGGATGTGAGGTTTTGTCTCTCTCCCTGCTGTGACTAGGAAGAGACAACCAAAAGCAAGGTCCTAAACAGCCTGGTGCTGGTACAAGTTTGCCAGGTCTCAAAGTGGCTGATAAGATTGTATGCTATGCCTCCGTTTCTCCAGCAGTGAGGTAGCAAGTGAGAGTCATCACCAGAGACAGAAGCTGCATTTGCTATCTTTGCCGTTCTTTTCTCTCCCAGTTTGTGCGGGTTTATTTTATTCTGCCTTCTAGGAAACTGGATTGGACTTTAACAACAATTCCAGTTCATCTCAACTAACTTCTCTTTTCTGCTAAAGGACAGTTATTAACATCTCTAATACCATCTAAGACTGTCAAACAATGGGATTTTTCCTTCTAAAAACTCTCTCCAGCTATAAGGGAACAAGCGGTGCTGTTAAAATGAAAACCTTATTCAGTACTTTATATTTCAAAAGCTTCAACTGGTTTTCCGTCTTTCCTGTATCTTTAATAAAAGGTTACAAGGATTTTTAATGGTGTGTTTGCCATGGTACTAAGCAGGCTGAGGTCTTTAGGACAAACCCCAAACCTTGTTTAACACTGTTTAATGTTGAACAGCAACTGGGTTTCATTAACACTTTTGACCCATTTATTCCATCTAAATTAATACAACCCAACCCAAACCCCAACGCTTGTTTGGGGACCCCAGTTGGCCCTAACCCTCATCCTAGCCAAGAGATCCTGCCCAGCTCCATCCCTCACCTGGGTGCCCTAGCCATCCCCAACCCTCATCTTAACCAGGTCCCCATTCCAGCCCCTACCCTCATCTTAGCCCAGGTACCCCAGGTATCCCTAACCCTATCTCAGGGCCCCCTGCCAATCCCAATTCTATTAATAACCCCAGACCCTCAGTCATTCCCACCCCTAACCCTACCCCAGGCCCTCTGAGAGCCCCAATCCTACACTTATACTGGGCCCCTGGCCATTCCCAACCTTTACCCTAAGAAAGCCCCAACACTTACCCTTGCGGAGGGGCCCCTGCTGGCTCTTACCTAGAGGAAGGCCCTAGGAGACCCCCAAATCTACCCTAGCTCAGCCAGCTCCAAACCTAGTCCTAAGTCTCTTGCTGGCCCTGGCCCTAACCCTGGGTCCCCTCTTGTTCTGACCCCAAATCTAAGCTGGGGGCCACTGCTGGCCCCAAACCTAGTCTGGGGCTGATGGTAATGTGGGAATTTAAAAAAAAAGATTTTTATGAACTATGTGTGTGTGTCTGTATCTGTGCACTATTTATCCATATCCAATATGGCATGAAAAGTTTATTTCCTCCCTGATATAAGGAAGGGGTCTGTGTTATGAATGTTCCCTGGATTAGAACCAGACAGCTTATCAAGAATCTTCTGGAATCTACACACATGTATGGAAAACCCTGCAGTGATAATGGAAGAACCAAGGACGGGGCTATTAATGCTCCTCCTATACTGTGCAAGGAAGGAAAGTGAAAAGACCACAGCTGGAAACAAAGGAAGTTCAGGTGTGAACAGACTACTCTTAAAGTTCTGCTGTGAAAAGAGCAAGGACATATAAGGACAGAAATATTAGTTGGATCTCAGCAGAGCATGACATCTTGTGCCATGGCTCTCACCAATACAAACTCTGTCTGAAGCGGACCTTTGCCAGACTAACCTAGGGACTATTGCTACTTTGTTTTGACAAGGCTGTCCTGCATCCATCCCAAATACTTTCTGGATTACTCCCTGAGAAGGAAAAGTCTCAGCAAAAGTCTGAACTAAGGGTATGTCTACACTTAAAATGCTACAGCAGCACCGCTGCATTTGTGCCACTTTAGCGCTTCAGTGTAGACACTCACTACCGTGGCAGGAGGGGTTCTCCCATTGCTGTAGTTAATCCACCTCACTGAGCGGCGGTAACTGGGTCGACGGAAGAATTCCAGCGCTGTCAACGCTGGAGGGTTAGGTCAGCACAGCTAAGTTACATCTCTCAGGGTGTGGATTTTTCATCCTGAGAGATAAAGCTATGCTGATGTAAGTTTTCAGCATAGACCAGCCCTGAGCTGGACTCACAGTAGGAGCTCATGATGAGAAACAGGGGTTCTGGAGCCCAAAGGCCCAGTCCAGCAGTTGTTGAGGCCATGTAGCCTGTCTTTGTGGAAAAGTGCGGGCCCTTGGGGTCAGACACTGGTAAGGGGTTACTCCCAGGAGACCGTTTAAAGGCCGGGGCATAGCACAGACCTCTGTGGAGCCATGACAGCTCAGAGAGCCGGTTCAGCCTGTTGATCCTGGCCCCAACCCTAGCCCAGGTCCCCCTTAGATGGCTCCTACTCTAACCCTGCCTTGATTTCAGGGCCCACTCAGTCAGCCCCTACCCTGACATTAGTTTTGGGCACTCTCAGCTGGCCACAAACAAAACCCCAACCCTAATCAGGGGACAACCCTCAGCCAGCTGGTGCTGGCCCGATCTCTAGCCCAGAGGCCCCCCTCAGCTGGGCCCAACCCTAACGCCAGCCATAGCCTGTGCATCCCCTCAGCCAGCTGGCACTGGCCCAGTTTTAACCTAGGTGACCCCCATAGCCAACCCCAAGCGCAGGGGTCCCTTCAACTGGCCCCAACTTTAACACTTTACAATCTCTTGATCCTGGAATGTTTATTTCTGAATTCTTATGTACTACTGATTTCAGCGTGATAGGTGTGTGTGGGAACAGGTGGACAAGGCAGTAATTTAAGATTTTCTTTTTCTGCAAGTAAAGCGGGTTCCAGTTAGCAGGCTGCAGAAATTAATCCAACAAACAAATTCAGTATTGCAGTGAAATCTGGCATTTTTTTAATACACTTTAGAAGTTTCTAAAGTGATTCCAGGATACAAAACTGTCAATCCACAGTCTGCATCTCTGTACAGAAAAATACAGTGCAAGAAATGAAGGGCTTAGTCCTTTTCTGACAAGACTCCCATTGAAATTAGTAGATAGTTTGCTGGAGTAGAGGCTGAGCACCAACCCTGAAAGGTGCTGAGGACTGTCAACCCCAATGGATTGTGGGAATAGGAAGTGAAGATATTCAGCACCTCTCGCGGAGGATCCAACCCTAAGTAAGAGACTCAAATTTGAGGTCTATAAAACAAGCTCTCTAGTAAGCAGCATGTTGGTCAAGAGGGAAAAAACAACCCCAAAACGAAGGACAGACTATGATTGAGATTTTTTTCCATTTGTAAACAACATAAATTCCCTTTCCCCTTCCAGCCCCGCAAGGACTAAGGATTTAATTGACAAGTCTGATTTGTTACATTTGTAGTAAAAAGAAAAAAATGATTTGATCATTCAAATGTTTCTATATGATCTGGTTCATAGCCATAAAAGGACGATTTCCTTTGAGTGGAGACTCTGATGTACATTTAGGTGTCTCTTGTGTTGATTACTGCTATTACAATAGTATATGAGTGATTTTTTAAAAAAAAAAGTGAAACAAAACTAGGATTTTACAATCTTATGTAAAAAATGATAAAATATAGTTTTAGCAGTTTCACTCCTGGAAAATGATTTGGTTTGGCTGAAGCAGATGTATTGGGTAGGATCATCACACTCTGCATCTTTTGTTACATATTAGAACGAGTCAGCCAGTGAAAATCCT
>NW_020664435.1:12654054-12665755 GCF_002925995.2 Terrapene triunguis | reverse complement strand
AGCCGAGGGACATACTGGCCGCCGCTTCCAGCAGCTCCCATTGGCCTGGAGCAGCGAACCGCGGCCACTGGGAGCCGCGATCGGGCGAACCTGCGGCCGCGGCAGGTAAACAAACCGGCCCGGCCCGCCCGGGGCTTTCCCCGCACAAGCGGCGGAACAAGTTTGGGAATCACTGGCTTAGAGGAATGATTTTTAATACTGTGACAACACTCCTAACAATATTGTCAATAAATAAGGCCCATTAGGAAAATGTAAGGAAGGAAGATGGTGAAGTCGAAGGCCCTGATACTACAAAGAGCTGAGCATGGGTGGATCCCTGTATCTCCATAGAGCCTCGCTGCTGACCAGCACCCTCCCCCCCATGTCCCAACAGAGCTTCAGGAGGATACAGAGGGTCTGTCTATCAGAGCCTGAGAAAAATGAAAACACGTACCTGCTGCTTTCTGTCAGATTGTGGGTTGATCATTACATTGATAAGAGAAGGCACTTGCTTCTCTGCCAGGCTTGCTTTCAGGGCATTTTGCAGTTCCTCTGGTGTTTTCACAAAGTATCCTTTACCCCCAAACGCAGACATAATCTGCTCATAGTGAGAATTTGGCAGGAGACAAACAGGGGGTGCACTGAAAGAAGCAATGAGGTTTATGGTTCATAGCAGAGTTAAAATTGCAAGAATGACCAACTAGGATTATGCTAATTTTAGTACTTTTAAATGACTAGATGGTCATTATGCTGGCCTGCTAAGTTTCTCCTATGCTGGTGGGACATGTAATTCAGTTCCTATGAACTTAGCTGTGTGTAACTGGGCATGGTGATTGTGTAAAGGTAGATTTGTTGCCATTTAGTTACTGATCTGAGACCACAAAGCTTTTCTCTTCAGCTTTTAGTCTAGAACAGAAAATACTAGCCATGAATAAAAAGACCCTCTTGGTCGCTTCTCAGTTAATTAAAAACACATAGGTTAGAGGTACTCACCACGCAGTTGGTTCTCCAGACTTTAACATCTCCTTCCAGGAATCTGCATCCAAACCACTGTATATCCCATTGTTGTTTACTACGATAATTACAACTGGCAAGTTATACCTGCAAATAAATAAATAAATAAATAAAAGAATGATTGTAGGAGAAATTCTAAAGAATTGCATCTTTCTGTGACCCGCTGAAGGGACACTCTACCAAAAAGAATCACTTCTGTATGAAAGTTCTTATACCTACTATTGTTACAAGTGTCACAGATCCACAGGGTCTGGTGTACGCTCTGGCCTCTAACCAGTCTCCTGGGAGTGACCCCTTTAGCGTGCTGGACCCAAGGATCCAGTTTCACAGGGCCGTGACTCACGAACTGGCCCATCAGGCTCCAACAATCCCTCTCTCTCTCTCCCCATGGCTCTCTGTGGTGAGTCCAAATGAGCCACACTTCTGTGAGAGACTTAGTCGCCTCACTCCCGTTCGGGGTGCAATGCTTTTCATTAAGTATCTGCAGCCTACACCAGGCAGCCTTTGGATAACAAGTGGATCTTTATTAGTTACCTGGGATCTAGAATCTGTAAATCTCTGGGTTAGCATGACAATGGTAGCTTAGTACAGAGTTCATATTGGTGGAAGCCATGGCTTTGCCATGCCCTTCTTCTCTCAGCCCCATCTTTGCTCATCCCACTGTCTGTCTACCTCCTCTGCCTTTGCTTTCCTGCTAGGGCTTTTGCCCTGTTTCCCTGCAGAGAGGTGGGGGTGCTGGGAAATAACTTGCTCTAAATAATATTCAGTCATTGAGGCTTCCATTCAAATGTGTTGATCCCAGCCCAGACAATCCTAGTGGCTATATTCTCAAATACCTAGGCTGATCTCCTATGTCACAGGGAGAAAATAAGTTCTTCCCCTTCCCTCCACAAGAGGAAGCAACGCCAAAGGGATAGACACAGAGTCAGACAGATCGTTTATAAAAATATCACAAAAAATTCCCCCATTTGTCCCAGCAAGTAGCACCTAATATTAGTAGGACAAAATTATTTTTCTGTATTTTTTCAGTTTGTTTTCTTTGTGCATTTAATTGCACTTTGTGTATAGTCAGTTTCCCTGATCTGGATAGTCTGTCAGCTAGACGGGGATAATAAATTAAGATGGTTTACTTGATCAAAAACTTTACCTGCAAATAGTTTCCACTTCCATGCCAGAAAATCCAAAAGCACTGTCTCCTTCTACACAGATCACTCGCTGCTCGGGTGTCTGATCTTTAGCCACCACTGCAGCTGCTATAGCAAAACCTAGCCCAACTCCCATTGTTCCAAATGTACCAGCATCGAGTCTACAGATAAGAAAGTAGAATTATTGCGTATTTCTTCACTGCATTATTTTTCCTGTACAGCCAGGCAAACAGTTCTCAAATTGTCCATGACAGTTTGTTTTTGGCTTGTAGTAATTTTGATATAACCCAACTACTTATAAAACAATATCTGGATAGTAAAAAGGCATTTGACACATGTATTGCTATATTACACACCACGTGTCTAAATAGACTAAATAGGCTTGGTTTTCATATAGGAATCTGATCAAGATTTCATAATACTCTAATGAACACACATATAATAAAACTTTTAAAAAATGAGTTGACTGGAATAAGAGATGCTTACATACTACCAATTACAATGTACTGTATTCCTGATTGCTTTCAGTCTACATTGTACTGATATTTCAAGACATCTAATTAATATGTAATCAGATGTTTCAAGTGGTAGTAAAACAGTTGTTCTATTGAGTCTTGCATCCCAAAGGTCAAATTAATAGGTTACATGAAATCTTTTCTACATTTAACTCCCTGGAAATCCAACTAGAAGCCTGAAAACTTTCAGGCAAATAATGCTATTCAAATTCTAGTTTTCAGGTTCAACTTTTGAAATCAAATTGCAAGCTGTAATTACATAAAAGCATTTCAACCAGGCAAACGCAAATGCAAAATACATGCACTATGATAGGCCTAACTTTTCAAATTTGCCCTCTTATGTGCACAACGCTACGTTCAAGGAAAAAAGCGTTATAGTGACCGTGCCAGCCTTTTAAAAATATATATATTCCCACAGTTAATTTTAAATTAACAACATATTTGAGGTTAAATAAAGTTATGTCACAAATGAACCTATCGTGCTGTTTTCAGAAGGAGGTTCTAGATTCCACAATCAGATCTGAAGAGTCACCTCAGCAAAGATTGTCCAGTTCTCTCTCATACAATCTAATAAATACAGACTAGCTCTAATTTACAGTCATTCTGTAATAGCTGGCTTTAATAAATAAAGTCACAAATCAGAACTTCAGAATTTGTATGAATTTTAGGCACCTGAATTCCTATGTAGAGGCCCAATATATGTGAATCTGCTTGCAGGATAGGACCCTAGCCTATTTATTTTAAAAATTTTAAATACGTCCTAACATTTTTAGGCACAGATTCACACACCAAGTATGGGACTCAATAATATACTCCCATTCCAAAAAGAACTGAGATCTCTGCTAAATAACTGTCATCTGCTTGAAATATGGCCATTTATTACCATTGTACTATGTCCTGAAGTCCCACACAAATCAACGTGTATTCGGTATAAAAATCAATGACAGGGTATGACCAAAAGGGATAAAGAGAAGTTGCCTTAACAAGAAGAAACCCACCCCAAAGACACATTATACATTTACTTTACTTAAATAACTTTTTTATTTAAAAAAGACATAGCATCAGTAACCTATAACCCAACTGTGTGGAAACAAACATATGCACATAATTGTTGCATCATGGCAACAAAGAAAATGCTTTACCTGTGGCGAGGAAGATAGTTTGGAAGCATAGTGCGTCCAATGTCCATAGTATTAGCTCCCTCGCTAACCAGAACGCAGTCCCTGGGTAACACTTCTCTGACATGATGGAATACTGTATAATAATTCATAGGCAGGGACTTTTGTAATGCCAATGCCTTTAAAAAAAATAAGAGACTATAAATCATTTCTATACGTACTGCTTAGCATAAGGGCAATGTGCACTGCCATGTGTGAATATTACCACTGAAGTCAGGGACCATTCTCCGGAGTAAGGGTTGCAAAACTAGACTCCCTCCCAATGGCTGAGATCATCAGAGTCACTTTCGCTGACAGAGCCTTTGTAATTTTGAAGACAGGCCATTTTCAGCAGAGGTTCCCTCAGGTGTGCAACCTGCTCCCTCTGGTGGTGTGCCATCGTCAACAGTTTATTGACGTTCAGAGCAACGAGCAAGGCACATCAGTTTGTTCAACCATGATTATTACTATTTATTATCTGTGTTGCCATGCACCTACTCATGGGGCAGAACCACATCATGCTAGGTGCTGTTCAAACACAGAGTAAAAATGTTGGACTATTTCTAATCGCAGGTGAGCTGTGTCATTTGTGTGCTGGGGTGGTTCAGGAACAGCTCCAGTTTGTGCTGTCTACTGAGAGGAGTCTAATTTAGGCTCCAATCCCGAAGACACATATGGGCTTAACCTTCCAGGCATGAACTGTCCAATTCATATGCAGAAATTTAAGCACATCCATAAGTATTTGTAAGATCGGGGCCTTAATGTGTCACTTGCTTTTAATGTACATCATTGTCACAATAACTGGCACATCCATAAAATAAAATAAAAATAAAGGATCTACCTTAGCAAAACTGAGCTGTCATATGCTAAGAGTAACACCACATCACTTGCAAATCAATTCTGTTACCATATCATCTTCTACACAAGGGCTTCCTTCCGGCACTATGGTCCTGATCCAAAGCCCAATGACTTATATGGAGTTTGGATGACAATTAGCTCTTAAGCCCAGTCTGTCCATATAGTAGATAAATCTGAACACAGTAAGTCTACAGGAGTCTTCTGAAACATTTTGATACCATTCAGAATTTAGCAATCTGAAAGTTCTGATTAGGGGGACTTAACTACAATAATGACAGGGATATGATTGATACTGTGTCCAGAAAAGGATCAAAAGCCACTTTTACTGAGCCATAGTATTACCTTGGATGTTTCTTCATTGCTTTTCATTTTCTCTCTTAATCCCTTCCACCACTCTGAATAAGAAGGATATTTCCATTCCATTAGAACAAGTTGTTCTAAAAGCTAAAACAAAACACACACACACAAAAAATTTATCCTCTTTCAAAACAACAAACCTCAGAATAATTTCTTCCAGAAAATCTAAATCAGGGGTCTCAAACCCATGGCCCGCAGAGTTATTTGCTGCGGCCTGCCAAGCTCCCTGTGCCCCCTCCGGAGTTATTTCCTGCAACCGCCAAGCTCCCCTCACCTGCTGCCCCCCCCAACCCCCCACATCCCCGCTCCTCTGCCTACCTCCAGGTGCTTCCCGCCACCAAACAGCTGTTTGGCGGCGCTTAGCACTTTGCAGGAGGGAGCGGGGAGGAGCGGGGAGCCACGTGCTCAGGGGAGGAGGCGGAGAAGAGGTGGGGCTTGGATTTGGGGAAGGGGTTGGAATAGGGGCAGGGAGGGGGTGAAGTTGGGGTGGGGAATTTGGGGAAGGGGTTGGAATGGGGGCGGGGAAGGGGTGGGGCCTCATGGAAGGGGTGGAGTGGGGCGGGGGCGGGGCTTTTGTACCTTTATATGAAAAGGTGTCAGTGATGTGGCCCTTGGGCCAATGTTCTAGTCCTCATGTGGCCCTCGTGGTGCTTTGAGTTTGAGATCCCTGATCTATATCATACACCAAGATCCCAGCACAATACTACATCTACTTTTAAATTTTAATTTAGGATTAGATACTGGATGCAAGCATAAATATACTGCATAAAAAAATGCTTCTCCTAGGATTTTTTTTTTCAGAATTTACTCTCTTTCTACAAGTCAGAGGAAGTTATAGACACCTTGCAGTACATTACCTGCTCAGTCACAGCATTTATGTCACCTAATAAATTTGCTGCAGGTCTCACGTTATTCCCCAGCTCTTCTGCACAAATATCAACCTATTTTTTAAAAAACAGTTTTTAGACAAAAGAACGCTGAATCAATTAGGAATATTTTTAAGTCAATAAGACTTACATTGTAAAATAGAAGAGTATTTTCTAACAACCTCATTAGTCCTCACTTTGGCTTTAAGAGTAATTTCCTCTAATCTTTACTGGAAATGCTATTCAAGAGATGATTTACTCCAAGTAAAAACCTACTGCACATTTCCATTTTCAGACATTCATCTGTACCCTTAGCACCGACATACTGCTTCTGTTATACCTCCGACACACAGTACTATATATAACTTTGTTATTACCAGTGTGAAGAGCACAAGCTGGACACCTTTGGAGGAGACCAGATAAGACTAGTTATGTTTCATACTACTGAAAGCCAGCTAATCAGAGAGCAGAATGGACTCTTGCCCTTGGACACATGGTTTACAATATTTTGAAATGGGGGAGGGGTAAAATTGTGTTTATATCCTACCCTTCCTAACACAGACAGCTTGCCAGAAGTATTCATTTGTTAAGTAGCCTTTCCTCCACTACTCTCATTGTTTCCAAGTGGTCAGGCTCTGATCGTGAGCAGCAAGATCTTGTTTGCTTTGACTGTAAATACAAGATAATGTTTTTAAAGGATCCTATTGAGAGAGGATCCATTATTATGAACAATGCCACAATTTCAAAACCCTTTGGTTCTGATAAAGGAAACTATAGTCCTATACATGGTACATGCATTATGGGCCTAATCCCTGTGCTACTGCACTGAATAGGAGCTTTGCCATAAATTCAATGGGAGCAGCATCAAGTCCTATATGCTTGGAATAACATTATATTGATTTTGAAAATATCAAGGGAATTAAAAACAAATAAAAGTAATTATTTTGGAGAACTACAGTGATCACATGCATTGTACGGCACTGTCAATATGACAAAGATCATCACATGAAACAGTAGGCTATTACAGAGAGAGAGCTACCCTACAGAGGGTGCTGTTCAAATTATTTTCCTCGATTACTTGGATAATCTTTACATCTGGTCGAAATCTTGGTGGAAGTCCAAAGTGCAAAATCCAGTTCAACCTTGCGCCAAACAGTATTATTACATCAGCATGTTGCAATGCCCTGATAATGGAAAACAAGAGAAAAACATGAAATGTAAATATTTTTTATACATTAACTCCTTGCTTAACGTTGTAGTTATGTTCCTGAAAAATGTGACTTTAAGCAAAAAAATTCTGCATAAGAATTAATGTAAATAGGGGGGTTAGGTTCCAGGGAAAAAATTTTTCACCAGACAAAAGACTATATGTGTGTGTGTGTGTGTATACACAGAATAAGTTTTAAACGAACAATTTAATACTGGACACAGCAATGATGATTGTGAAGCTTGGTTGAGGTGGTGAAGTCAGAGGGTGGAAGAGGGAGAGATATTTCCCAGGGAATGCCTTCCTGCTAAATGATGAACTAGTACTCGGCTGAGCCCTCAAGGGTTAACACATTGTTGTTAATGTATCCTCACACTCTACAAGGCAGCACAAATGGAGGGAGGGGAGACAGCATGGCAGACAGACACACACACCCTGTGTGTGTGTGAGAGAGAGAGAGAAAGATGTGCATTGCCCCTTTAAGTACGCTGACCCCACTCTAAGTACATTGTCTTTTTAAGTAGATCAGCAAGTTGAGACAGCAGGTGCTGCTAGCAAGCTCCTGCCATCCTGAGCCCTGTTGTGTCCTCCCTTGCTCTATGGAGATGGGGTAAGCGGGGGGCAAAAGCAGGGGGGAGGGGGAACACTCTGACATTAGCCCCCCTCTTTCTTCCCTCCCCCCCTGCACAGCAAGCAGGAGGCTCCCGGGAGCAGCTCCAAGGCAGAGGGCAGGAGCAGCACATGGCAGTGCGGGGAGGGACAGCTGAACTGCCGGCAATTGATAGCCTGCTGGGCGACTGCCGCACAGGGAACTTAGGGGAGCAGGGAGCCGATAGGGGGCTGCCGGTCCACGCAGGTTCCAAGCCCCCACCAGCTAGCTGCAATGGGCCGCTCTTTCTGCAAACAGTGGACAAAGCAGGCGGCTGCCAAACAACGTTATAAGGGAGCATTGCAAAACTTTAAACGAGCATGTTCTCTAATTGATGAGCAACGTAACAACGAAACAACGTTAACTGGGACGACTTTAAGTGAGGAGTTACTGTATTTAATTGCTTTTCAAAAATGGCAATAGTTCCAGATAGCACAGCACTCCTATCATTTAGGAGAATACAATAACACATCTTGCTTCCCTCAAGTCTATTTGTTTAGCTCAGCAAGCTAAAAATCTTTTCTAAGACAACTGCCCCTTAGTTTATAAGCAGATTTTTCTGAATTTGCAAATAAAGCACTAAGTTCTCTTTTTAAAACAGTGTTCATTTTGTGAAAGTAATTATTAATAGAGCAAAAAACAAACAAAACAAATGAACAAAAACCCTACTTTAAAAGAATGTTGAGGTTGCAAAATCAAGCACTCAAAAGTTAGAAAATACCAGAATGAAGGTTGACCATGCAACCTTAATTCAGCCCTCTAGTGTGTATGCCCAAGGTGGCCCAGTTGCCGAGCAAAATACCTCAGGTGTAGTTTTTAAATTCTCAGATTTATTAATAACATACTCCATAATGACGAAGATATTTGCTCAACACACAACTTTGTTTAAGTTTAAGTACATAGGAGTTTCAGCTGCAAAGTAAGCCCACCGTACACACATACCTACAAGTGCTCTATAAGTAAGTTCACATTAATTTGTCGGTGACTACAATTATTTTTTTAAAATACAATCTTCAATATAGGTCTCTACGATCCAATTAAAGGATTTACAGAGACGATAGTTCAATTAAACTGGAATGTACTACAAATGCTATAAAAGCGAGGCTGCATAAAGCAAAATTTGAGTTGTGATACTCCATTTTATGTACCACTTTATAGCCTTAAAGGTCAGCACACTGAATATGCCAGTAGTTTTCTGCTACATGTAATTTAACTTGTTTACATACTTCATTTTGTGCTATAAACTACATGTTAAAAATACTATGTTGTCTGATATAGGCTTAATATTTACACAACAAAACGTAACTCAAAAGAATTCAGCCTAGCTCTTGCCAAAAATTTCTAGTGACTCCCACGCTTTCACCCTGGACTCAGTTCTAAGCAACATTTGACATCAGCTGTGTAAAGCTACTGGCTTTATCCACTGCCATAAAACAGCACGAAATGTGAAAATTTAAACTTTTTTTGCTTTTTGCATTAGGCCTTCCACAGTATTTGTAACATGTTGCAATTTGCTGTATTTTTAATGGTATGTTCCTATTAGTTTCCCAGAAGATAGGATTGGAAGCAAAGCCTTGGTTTATACCGACCTGGATCTGGCTGCAGCTACACAGTTTGGATGGTTGTCAGGAACTACTCCTTTTCCCATTGGGGTAGGCAAAAATGGTAGCCCGCACTGGTCCACCAACTTTCTGATGCTGTTTTCAGCACGTGAATAAGCAGCCCCTACAGGAAACAAAGTACAAAGAAGGGTTTAATGTGATCTCTAATTATGCCGTTTCATAGCCCCATTTAAACAAGGTGCTTAAGTAGGGGCTTAACTTCAAGCATGTGAGTGAATAGTCCCACTGACTTAGAAATACTCATATGCTTAAAGTTACATATATGCTTAAATGTTTCTCTAAAACAGGAGAACAATGTGATCTCTGAAACATACAGGATACATATACTCTTCAATTAACCTAAATAATCATATTACATAGATGGGTCTGGTAGCACCGCCTATTATTAAGGCTGCCTGACACTTCCCATTATAAAGCCCTGCTTTCAGTTGCTTGTAACTTCCCAAACTTTTAACTGTTTGGCTGAGACTTTACATGGCAGGTGTCTGCCACAGGCAGAATGTGTTCAGAAAAATTTCCACCAAAATGGTTTAGCTGTTTCTGAGAAAGAGGTTGGGGAAAAATACATTGTTTTGCCTATGGTATAAAATTCTAGCAATCTTTTCTCTGAGAAGTTCTAGCACTCTCGTGCTTTGGAGCAGGGACTGGGAATTTGGCATGGGGAAGAGACAGGACTGGGACACGGTCACATTGCAGGGAATGGGGCAGAAGGGGTCAAAAACTTGGGGTGTATAAGCAGAAGAGTCTTTGCCCACTAGAGCACACTCCTTTCCAAAGCCTAGAATGGAACCTAAGATTCATGAGTCTCATCATTCCTCTGCTGCCAACGAACATCTGTGAAATCCACTGCAAACTGCGTCTCTCATCTGGTCCACACAGAGGATGCTAATCTACTACTGCTATAGTTATTCCATTAGCTCAAGTGGCAGAGGTCTGTGCGGTAGATCTAAAGGTTCTAACCCTGCTTATGAACCACGTGCATGTCAACAGGATATCACATGATGGAATTTCTGTTTTTCAATTTGTTTTTTTTAAATACTTAGGAAATTACGTACACAAAAACTATGTTAAAAGAACATTACGGTTGCAAGGTCAAGCACTGGAAAGTTAGGAAATACCAGAATTAATGTTGCTTGTACAGCCTTAATTCAGCACCCCCATGCGTATGCATTACAATGAAGTATTTAACTACACGATCACACACCATTTTTTCCACCACACCGATCTCAGTCAGTGCACAAAATTGATGGTGCTCACTTAATGAGCAACTGTGCACTACTTTGTTTTCTCCTCACTGTTCAATGTGTGGCCCTAGTCCTTATTTACTGTACACTATTCAAGCCAGGCTCTGAAAACAGATTACTTTCCCAATTGGTTTTTCTATGGCGCTTGTTACTATAGTATCTGAGTGTTTCACAAACACTTTATTTTCACAGTGAGATGAAAGGGTTTTATTCTCATTTTAAAGACTGGTATCTGAGATCACAGACATTTAAGGTCAATAGTACCCACTAATTTTGGGTGCCCACTTTGAAGCACCTAGGACTTGATTTTTTCAGAGTATATAGCACTTCATACATTCAAAGCACAGCCCCATTGACTTCAGCTGCAGCTGTAATTGCTCAGCACTTATCAAATCAGATTTCAGAATCTCAAGTCAGGCACCCAGAAAATGAGGGACACATAATTATTGACCATCTGTGAAAAGTTTTCTTTAAGTGACTTGAATAGGATCACATAGGAACTCTGTGGAAGAGGCAGAGATAGAATCCAGTTCCCCAGGGTAGCATTCAACTGCCTTAATTATGAGACCCTCCATTCTCTTCCTGCAATCCCCTGCCTCATTCACCACACACCTTCCAACTTTTGCAACAAAAGAGGCAGGGGTCCTACAGATAACAGCCTTCTTCACTACATAACCCTGATTCATTCCCAGGTCCATCCTGTGCACTGAATGAGTGTAAAACAAACAATTTAAAAAAATAGTATGTGATCATGTAATTAACAACTGTAATGCATGCACGCAAGGGGCTTGAATTAAGGATGCACAGGCAATCTTAATTCTGGCATTTCTTTCAAGTACTTGATTTTGCAACCTTAATACTGGCCTTTTAATATGATGTTTTTGTGAGTAACATAGTAATTTGTGTGTCATGATTTACACTGAAGCAGCTAAAGACCCCTTTACCTAACAGGAATTATGAGGGCTCCCAATGACCGAAGCTTGGAAATAAGGGTGCTAGATATTTAGCATACACAGTAGGAAGCACTGCAATTAAGATATTTTGATAAGTATCAGGGGGTAGCCGTGTTAGTCTGTATCTACAAAAAC
>NW_020664435.1:12624966-12653654 GCF_002925995.2 Terrapene triunguis | reverse complement strand
AAAGCTTATGCCCAAATAAATCTGTTAGTCTTTAAGGTGCCACCAGACTCCTTGTTGTTTTTATATTTTGATAAGTGACTTTAGGGTCTCTCTTTAGTTTTAGTCACTGACCATCTCCTAAGCACTTGAATGGACATGCAAACAAAAGCTCTCTGATTATTTAGTCATCTGCAAGATCTTGATTACTAGAAAACAAGTCCAATTTTAGAGGACTGGAGTACTCTGGTGATCGGTAGGAAGAACATAAAAATTGTTCTAGTGGATCAGATTCGTGGTCCAGCTAGTCTAATACCTTGTTTCTGACAAAGGCGATCATCAGATGCTTCAGAGGAAGGTGCAAGAAATCCCATAACAAGCAGATGTGGGATAATTTGACCCCAAAGAAGGTCATTGGCTTAAAACCTGAAGAATGAGGTTTTATATCCTTAGCAAATTTTTTGTTAGCATTAAACTACAATAACTCTGGATATGCATGTTATCCATACAAATGTCCAATTTCAATTTGAATTTTGCTGTATTTTTGGCTTCAGCAACATCCTGATGAGTTCTGCAGTCTAATTACACATTATGTGGAAAAAAGTATTTCCTTACATCAGTTTCAAATGTCCCACTATTCAATTTCATTGAATGTCCCTTTGGTCTTGTGTTACAGAACAAGGAGAAGAGATGCTCCTAATTTACCTTCTCTATACTATTCATTATTTTATATACTATTATCATGTCACGTATTTGTCTCTATTCTATGAGTAAACAATCCAATTTTTTTCAATTTCTCTTTATGTGAGAATATAGAACCTCTCTCTCTGATATCAGAGCCTTTCATCTCTCATTCACCTGTTCATATTCAGCCAGCTCTCTAGTAACTGGCTAGCAAGTCAGTGGCCTTTATTAAATAAATTGGTGGTTTCAATTCAGTTCCTGCTGGACATGTGTCTTCCTCACAAAAAGCATCAGAACTGCTGCCCCCCTTAGAAGAGAGGCAAAATGACTGAATGGGCCTGGAGTCTGAACTACCCTCTGATCCATAGAGGGACCACCTCTAGATCAGAAATGAAGTGCACTGGCAGAGTGTAGTGGAAAGTCTGTAATATAGCAATGGCAGCCGCAGCTGTTGTATGGTTACAGAGTGGGCTTTATGATTTAGGTCTGGTAGTCTGGCACATTCAGTGAGTACAAATCAAATAATAAAGATCACTTTGGTTCGGTGTTATGATTCTCACAGTAGAATGCAAGAGTATTAGACAGGTATATGTCAGAGAAGACACTTTTACATTTTGACAAACAGGGTTTGTTTAAGTTTTGGTTGGAACAGGCTTTACACTTAGGATAATATTTACCCATTTGTTCTCCATATATATTCAGTGTATTGTATTGGCTTGACTTACTCTAGATGAAAAAATAAAGGGAAAATCTAGAGCAAGCCAGTATATGTTCAAGATGGAGGAAAAAATTTATTCCAGTACTAAAACAGATTTTAGTTCCAAGTTTAAAGATGCTATTTTATAAACAGTGAAAGAAAAAAAGATGTTTTAATTTTATGAAGAAAATTACTTTGGTCACTATTCTTTCCAACACATGGAAAAGTTCAAAGCTACATCAAATCATGTTACCTTTGCCAATGATTAGGAGAGGCTGTCTGGAATGTGCAAGGATAGATGCTGCTTCAGATACAGCAGAGTGTTCAGCTGTGCAGACAGGGGGTGGCAAACAGCACTTAACATATCTGGAAGACAGATAGGCTAGCATCTTCAAAGGAAATGCAATGCAAAGCAAGCAATTCTCAAAGGTAAAATCAGTCACTCACTGTAAAACAACAGAGTTTGTATTTCACAATTTAACAGTCCATGGTATTCGTCAGAACAGCAAATTTATTTTAAAAACAAAATTTAAATTGCTCATCATATTCAAACCAAATTTTTCTGAGAATAAGCCACTCCATAGAACAAGCAAAATATTTAGCATGCTGCAAAAATAAAACCCCTAATTTTATATGTGTGTTACACTGGGAACTAATAACTTCTGCATATTTCTATTAACACATACATAGTAATTTTAAATCAAATTATTTGTCTTGGCAAAGCCTTGCATTCTGAAGCTTTCCTTTCCTTTCCCTCATATGTGGGCAACTACCTCTCTGCATAAACCCTCTCTTCTCATTATAGCACTAAAACGGCTGCAAAGGCTGCCCACTCCAGTTTCCTCCCTACTGCTTTTCATAAAAGTAAAAAAAAAAAAAAAAAAGAGATGATATTTTCTTGAGAAACCTGCCAAAGGTTCAAGATTTCTGCAATTGTCCTGGCGAGGGCAGGGGAAGAGGAGGAATGCAACGGAAACCTCCTCTACCACCTTTTTAATTGCAGGTTCTACCACGTTCCCATATAAGCCTGCAAAACCTAGCACTTCATATCACAGGAGTGCCTCAATTAACACAATACCTGCCATTCGAATGCCACCCCATTAAGTCAAGGGGACTTCAACATGTACTTAAGTGCTTTCCTGAATAGGAATGGGGCTAAGTACATGCTTAAGTGCTTTCCTCCTCCCTAATGTAAACAGTCCCTGTATTCTCAGTCTCTCATCATATATAAATATATATATACACACACACCGTATCTACTCGTTCATAAACTGAATATTTTTGGTAAAAAAAAAAAAAAAAAATGATGCATCAAAGAGCGGGGGTTGGCTTATCAACGGGTCTACACCAAAATTTGATGATTTAAACTCTATGGAATCATTGAATTGAATATCTAATACATTGTCATTTTGTTTACCTGGAGCATCTGCAGACATGGAGCCCCTCAGCTCCCCATGGCCGCGGTTCGCCATTAGCCACTTCCCGCAGCTCCCATTGGCTGGGAACGGCGAACGGCGAACAGCCACAGGGAGCTGAGGGGCTCCATGCCTGCAGATGCTCCAAGTAAACAAAATGTCCCGACCTGCCAGCGGCTTACCCTGATGAGCCGGGAGCCAAAGTTTTCCAACCTCTGAAATATAGGGTCGGCTTATGAAAGGGTCATACAGTTTTTGCTATTTTTACCTATCCATTTTGGGGGGTCGGCTTATAAACAAATGGGCTAATGAACGAGTATATACGGTATATTTTTCAATGTCTCCTGGTAATTCATCACCTATCCTTGAACTCATCTCTTTCTCCTATATATCCCTAGTATTCTAGGTGAGAATGTACCACTGCTTTACATAATGGCATAATAATACTGTCGTAATATTTCACTTCTTATAAATTCACCCCTGCATGACATAATAGAAAATGTTTTCACCCCTACTACATGCACATGCTGGACTGCAAGTAATATAATTTCAATGTGTTCAAGCCCCTATGGTAGGTTGTGCAACCTTTCCTTAGAAAGAAAAAAGAAATATTACTTCAAACTGATTTTTTTGCTAAATGCAATGACCAATGGATTAAAAGATCATGTAGGAAAAACTCCATATCTAACAACATCACCCACGCAAGTAACTTGTACTCACTTGACAGAGCTCTTGTTCACCTGTAGATTTACAAAGTCTCCTGGCATGTCAACATAACAGGCACCTGGGCGACCATAGATACTGCACCTCACTGCCTAGATTTATTGCGAGAAAAGAACCATTTTAATCCCTGTTTAAGAGAATTTTTAATAATCTTGATACTTAAAAAAAAATAATCAGAGTGTAATGAAGCAAGTGAGCTGTCTTATTCCCTATGCACCTGCAGGTAAAACCTCCTGGACACAATTTATAATGGGCTATTTTAACCTAACATTTTATGTTTTGTTAACTTTTTAAATTCCCTCCCACCCCATTTAAGCCAGATAAAGTGAGCCAGTGGACAGAAGGTACTGGATTGTAAATGCTTTGCCTCATACACTGAGACAGCAACACTATCAGCTGTTAAATCAGCAGTTACGAAGTCAAAATTTCCTGCTGAATTTCTGTTTAAAGTAGCATAATCCTTGAAGCCTCCATCTTTTATTACTTAGGACACGAGTGCTCCTGTTCCATAGATGCTACTGTGCTGAACTGGCACTTCTGGAAAATTGCTTGTGACAGGATTTAAGTTGACACGGCTAATGTGGTGCTGTAGCAGTGGCGTGAGACTTTTCAAACCCAGTCCCGGAGAGCTAAGATAAGGATGTGTCTGTGGAAAACCTAAATCTCACAATATGAACATCTAGCAATACTCCTTCACAGCCAAAACTGAAGAGATGAACCTGCACATACGGCATTCCTAATTCCTGCACCTCGGTAACATAGAATGTCTTTTTAAAGACTTTATCCAACTCCCACTGAAATCAACCAAAAGATTGTTGTGGACTTCAGTGAGAGTCAGACTGAGCCCATACACTGTTTGTAATCTTATTCCATGAACTATCATATGGGAAAGATCTCCCAAGTGTTTATAGTGACTTAACTAATCAACAAGCCCATAGTAAATTTGCAGGAGTAGGTAATTAAATGATAACAACTATTTCCAAAACTTGAGGAATTAAAGAGAAGCTGCCTAAATGCTAACCATCAGTTGCTATGTACTGTTTTGTACCTTTTCAATAACAGCAGGAATAGCTTCTAGGCTGCTGGGTCTGACAGAAAATTTGCTGTACAGCCTACAAGCTTCAACCTGCCAAAAAAAAAAAAAAAGGAAACATTACAAGAATTCTTTAGAAAAGAGTCGTGGTGATTAATTCACATTTACTGTTTATAAAAGAAATAAATTCCACAGAATATCAATGCTTACAACAGCTTGTAATGAAATACGCTACAAAGAGGCACTTGACATGACAAACTCTACCTTTCTTATCATAGAGAGAGAGAATCTTTATCATGAAAAGAAATTATTTTAGTCACCAAAACTGATTCAATGAAGTGTTTTGCCGATTTCTATCTTACTTCGGTATGAATGGGTGTTCTGCATGCTGTGATAAAAAACAAACGGTCTTCCAGAAAGCAAAAAGTTACAAATTCCCACATAACCTCAGAAAGGCAGATCCCCAGCTGATTTCAGTGGAGCAATGACAATTTACACTAGCTGAGGATCTGCCTCCATTTATTTACCTGAAGCCTTTATGCAGAAAGTTATATATCTGTGTACCTGTGGGAATTCTTGGAAAGCTCCCATGATTTCCTGATTCCGGTCAGAGGAACCTCCAATAACAATCAAAGGCCTGAAACAAGCATAAAAGAATATTTTATTTTTAAAAGCAAACTTAAAAAAAACCCCCCACAAACAACAAAAAACACATCAAAAATCTGATTCTTAAGATATATATATTAGGATCTAATCCTGCCTATCACTTAATGCTTCTTACAGAGATACTATGCACCTTCAGTTTCCATTGACCTCAATAGGAGTAGAGGGTGATCAGCACTTTATATCAGACTCTAAACAGCATTCATTTGCCAAAGAGTAAACTTTTTAGTATCCTAAAGGATACTACAATTACATTTCTTCCACAGTGCATAGTCATTAGAATAAGGAATCTAGCTAAGTCTCTTTCTCAAAGAGAGGTTAGAGATCTGCAGACACTGAGTGTAGAGCCCTCTCCTGCACTGCAGATAAGTCATGCAGCAAGCAACACTTGGCCATACATTTTTCAGTGATGGCTATGCTTCTATCACATCAGATTTTTACAAAGAACAGAGAGATGAGCAACATTTTAACATGGCCATAGATGCCCATGTTATTAGTTTATGAGAGAGACAGAGTGTATACAAGAGAACGTTAATATGGGACATGGAATATATCTTCATGTGGGGCAGATTCTTATAACCAGTGCTGTAAGTTACAAATGCCTTCCTCCCATGATGAACGAAAACGAGTTCATTCAGTTTCTAGGTCAGTACGATACTTTATAAGCTGTGAAATGATGAGTTAATGTGAGGAGACCACTTGATTGATCTGCTTGTTTCAGTAAGGTGAACTCCAGCATAGCACTCCATTAGCTTTTCAGGATTTTTCTCCAAAAACATTTTCCTCTGTAAATCCTTTCTATTAGCATGCATAATAGGAGTACTTTAAAAGGCAAAACTAGAGAGCCCCCAGTGCATAACTCCAATCCTGAACACCACTGAAATCTGGGGGTATTTGGATCTAAATCTTAATTTCACAAGCAGGCCACTTCTCTACAGTGAGCCAAATTAAAACTTCTGATCCAAAAGTTTTGGAAAGCTGAGATTGGAACACTGTAGCTTGGTCTCATCTCTAATAAAAATCCCCATGGAAAACAGATCTGAAGAATACAAAACAGCCACTTTCCAGATGTTCTATTTTGTTGGGTGGTGGTACTTTACTTTCCTCTGAGGCATAAGATATAGGCTGGCATCAGAAAAAGGATAACTGTCTAGTTACATCATTGGTCCACTTCAGGATGACAATTCCTATGCCACTTCCATTTAGCTTTTCCAAATTTCATCTATGAAGAGGACTTTTAAAAAATGTTAACAAAAGCCTCTCAATATTGCATTCTAACGATTAAAAAATACTCTACACTTAAAAAAAAAAAAAAAACACCCCTACACTTCATTTTGTGTTTTAAGGCCATGAAGAAATTTGCTACTGCTTTGGGATCTTGCAAAACCAGACACAGTCCTGACAAACATTTCCCCCTCCCCCATAAATTCATTGTACATTACTGTGGGCATAATCCCATAAACGTTACCAAGAGTAGTACTTACTATTGTGAGCAGCCTAGCCGCAGTAAGAGCAGGTTAGGTAGGGAGAATATTGAAGTTCATGGAACTATTCACATTACTGAGTATTATGCTCAGCAGCAAGTGTCTGTAGGATGAGACCTTTAGCTAAGCTGAAGAAACACTGATGCAACCACAGGTTACCGTAGCATTATGAAGTGCTGCTCTTATCTGTAGTTTAATCTTCTAATTGTCATGAGCAATAATACAATCTTTCATGGCAGCGACACCATGATAAAACTACATGCACTCAAAATTGTGCTGACAGAAAAGCAGGGAATACTGTAAATAATTTTTAATAATGGATTTTATTTTTTCTGAATGGAAGAATTAAAGGTTTTCCCTCTTATAAGCATAATTCACAAGAGCTTCTTAAGTGTCTACTTTAATAGAGCTCACATAACAATTAGTAACAGGGTAGCAGACTCTCAGAAGGTTCGTCTATCTGCAAAGAAACAACAACCACCACCCCACAGCAGCGAGTCTCAGAGCCTAGATCAACTGATTCGGGCTCGCACTACAGGGCTAAAGACAGCACTGTAGACGTTCCCGCTTTGGCTGGAGCCCAGGCTCTGAAACTCAGCGAGGGGGGTGGTTCTCAAAGCCTGGTCTCCAGCCTGAGCAAGAACATCTACACTGCTATTTTTAGCCCCTTAGTGCAAACCCAAATCAGTTGACCCATGTCCGAGACTTGCTGCTGTGTTTTGGGGTTTTTGGTTTTTTTTTGGCAGAGTAGACATACCCAGAGTGAAATCCTGGCCCACTGAAGTCAATGGGATTTCAGTGGAGCCAGGATTTCACTCTCAGACTCTATGCCCAGATGTTACAACCTTGCAAGGTAAATACTGGCAAGTTGTGCTGGCAGATGGGTCCAGTTAATTCCAACTAGAGCATTAAAGGTGTAGAACAGTCACTTCTTGTTGGAGGAAATTAGGACAGAAGAGACCCTGGAGAGAAACCATAGGAACAGCCAAGCTCAGTGAGAAAAGCTTAGGCTGAGGTTTAAGGTATGTTATTATTTCTGAGTTACTAACACTAAATAAATAAATACAATAAATAAATGGGGGGGGGCAGTTTGGACAATAATTAAGGGTCTGTATCTCTGCTGAAAAAGGGGATAGAGATTCAGGCCCTGTCTACACGATGGGCAATATAGTGCCATCGCTATGCTGCTGTAATCCCATAGTGTAAACACAGACTACAGTGAAGGGTTTTTTCTCCCATCTCTTTAAAAACTCCACCTCTTCAGGAGACGGTAGCATTCTTTCATTGACCTAGCTATGTCTACATCAGGGGTTATGTCAGCATAGCTATGGCACTCAGGGGTGTGGATTTTTCACCACTGAATGAATGCATCTATTTCCATGACACCTACTATATGTAGGGGACAAAAACAATTAGCGTGTAGATTGATCTGATTCTCACTAGACTATCAAATCTTCTGTCAAGCTAGAGGATAATCCACTTCCTCATCTTTTGCCAAGACTTTAGATTTGTGCAAGATTAAATCAGGCATGCACAGCCAGTTTCAGCCAAATTGGATTTTCCGGGGGAAAGTGCAAACATCAGCCAAACATGTCTTATAAATTAACCAAAGTGCTATGAAAGCTTCTTCCTAGTGACCAAACTCATCAATTATTTAAAAGCAAAGTCACACCAGGATTTCTTTTGGTCAGGTAGTTTCATATATAACCAAGTATTTGCAGCCAATTCTTATGTAAAAAGTAGTTTGGACCCTATCCGATAAACTACAAAGTTTTCTTTCCATCAAGTGATTCTGTCAGCGTATACAAACACTGCTTTCTACATACGGAAATCTTCTAAAGCTGTCACTATTTGCTCTTTGCCAGCCAGCTGTTTATTAACTTTATGGTCTGATGCATATGTACCTAGTGCTATGCGATCTTCTACCAAAAATGTTTCACATAACCATTCAGCAACTTTATTTTTTTCACAGGCCAATTAAAGTTGCCATGTTGAAGTGAAGACTTGTGGGGGTAAACACTATTGCTATTGCACTTTCATCTTCATTTAATTCAACATTTAAACTGCTCAACAACACGCACCAAAAACCAAACATTTGGTTATTACATAGGCCAATTTGTTGACCTGTGAAGGGAGGAAGTCATTAACCCAAAGGCATTTGTAAGCTTCTTTTCTGATTCAGAGCTGCTTCTACCCACTGCACCCATAACAGAATACCAGAAGACTGGTTACCATCTTGATTTTTACATGTATCCGGGTACATTACACAGGAAATAACTGGATTTTACAGAACATATAGTGTAGCAAGGCAGGATGATTTTTATCTCTGAAAATGAGAAAAATTAAACTAGATCACCTGTACCGAAGAAAAATGAATTCACTTCTCATTTCCTTTGACAGAAACTTTTTATTAAGTATCAAAAAAGGTAGAAATATCTGCAATGAAGAGCAATAAACCAGTTTGGACAATGATTGTGCTAATACTTAGAATTTTTAAGAAGAAATGTAGGTACGTTACCAGCAATTCATGTTCGCATTTGCCATCCCACCCAGAGCATGTATGAGACCTGGACCAGAAACCACAAGACATATTCCTGGTCTAGAGGCAAAATAGATCAGAAGGAAAGTGAAAAATACAGATCATCATGTACAGTACAAACAAGAATTAGAAAAATGCTCAACTTCAAGAATATTAAATGTTTAGAGAGCGACAGTCAAATTGCATCATACAGATGGATGTGCTTGGAGGCAGAGATGCAGATTAGGAATCTAAGTAGTTTATTTCAGCTTTGTAACGTGTGCAGGCTGCACTTGTAGTTAGCTCAGGACCGCATAACCTATGCCCTGGTGGTCAAAAAGCTCCATTACTGTAACTGCCTTTAACCACATCTGCTCCATCACTGGCAGCCTATTATTTGGAAGACAGCGGGAGGTTTACTCCCTGGCTTGAGCTACCATGTTCATACTGTGCTCACCCAGGGTTTCCTGCATTGGCTGTCTCTAAAGGATTGATTTGACACTGCTGATATTTAAAAGTCTTAATGATGTAGGTCCAGGGAGTATTCAAGACATCCCCTTGAATCTCAGCCTGAAGAGTTTGTGTGTTCAAGCTACCCTCTTTTTAAGAGTCTCCATCACAGAACATGGAAATGTAAGTGGCGGATCATAGGGTGAGGAATTTGCGCTCCCTGAAATCTGTCTCATTTCTTTTCACTTTTAAAATCCTAAACATTTTGTATTCTAGAAGATGTTTTGTTTAACTTCACCACTGCTAGCCCTATATTTATGACTTTTCCCTCTCCATTTTGCCTTCTCTCCCCATCTCTTTGTCAGGTGTCCATGATTAAATTATATTTATTTTTTTAAGATTTTAGGAGTTTTAAATGTATTTTAAATTGTTTATTAAAATATACAGCACCCAGAGGACTTCAATAGAGAGTGAGGAGGGTAGGATGTGTAGAGTATTGGCCCTTTACAAAATAATTCCATGCATAAAGCTACATGAAGACAATACTAATACTGAACAGTTAAAGGGACAGTGTCAACCTAAAAACATCATTTTGTCTGATTTTTTTTTTTAAGCCTACAGTTGTTAAAAGTAACACAGACACTATAACTGGAAAAAGGAGTGTGTTTATTTTCTGCATTTTACAGTACTATGTCTGGTTGGTTTCACTCTTTCCCTTTTATAATCACTCCTCTAACTTTATACATGTGTGTGGGGGGGGGAGGGGATTGACACAACAGGGGACAGAAAAATATTTTTTTTAAAATAAGGAAACAATTATAAAAAAAATTACAGAGGGATTCAGGAGCATCAACAGCACATGAAAACTACTTTTAATTCATTTTTGATATTGATTAGATTTCAAGTTGACAGTGTCCCCTTAAACACTTTGGCCACATTTTCCATTCCACCCGAATCCTGCTCAATGAGGAGGGGCGGATCAAGGGAAGGTGGCATAAAGACATCTTTGTGCTTCCCCTATTCTCAGCCCATCCTCAACATTAGTAAGAGCAGCCTCTAACTATGTTTGGCTATAAGTTAACAGCCCTTAAGGGGCCATTCTTGTAGCACATAATAGAGTATGGTAGCAATCTGGCCCGGCCCCCTACAACAGTGGTTATGGGGTTGTGGTGGGGAGAGTCATCACAGAGCCATTATGCTGGCATTATACTATGTTGGAACATTTTTTATGGCAATGGTAGAGTGGCCAGTTCCACTAGGTTTACAGACCCTTTACATGGCAAAACAGAAAACTGGGTTCTTTATTAAACATTTATTCAGAGAAGAAAAATCAAACTATCAATATTTCATGTCATATTCTAACTCTGAAATGGACAACGGTGTGGCAGATCTCCCATACTAAGAGAAAGATATAGCACATCTCCCATATTGCAACAAACAGTGGTAGCGTTAGTTTTGACTATTTTTATATGAGTGTTTTGGGCTTACGGTGTTGCACTAGTATTTGGAGGTTAAAAAGTAAAACTGAAGAAAAAGTAATAAGACTGGCAATACTGTCTCTCTCCTAGTGAAACTTCACCACTTAATTTGTGCATGTCACTGTTCCTGCGTTGTGAGTCACATTGACACCAAAGTTGATACAGCAGTGAACCGCTAACTGTAACTCTAGATTTATGTTCCAACTATCACGACAGCATCTCCATGCAATAACACGCAGCTTGCATAAGTGCTAACCTTACACAGTTTTGAGTATAGAGCTTAATCATTGACTTAATTTTTATTAATACAGCAGGGTCAAGTGCCATGCATGTTCTAAATACTAGTTATATTATTGTGCCCCTCTCCCAAACTGAAAATAAATTCATTTGGCCATTTTTAACTTAGATGCAAGTTTAAAGAAACAAAATGTTGGTGGGTTTCTGTACACGAAAATAGTCTTATTTGAGGTAACTAAATCAGCTAACAGAGATGGTGCATTTTTGAGCATATAGTTCATTTGTCTGAAACAGTAAACTAATCTCACTTTCATTCCTCAATGGATAATTCACTAGTGGCTAAATCTCAATTTTTAGATTAAGGAAGTTAATAGATGCAAAGTTAAATTCAAAATGATACACAGACGGTAAATGCACTCAATCTGTGTAAATATAGATATAGCTATGCACTTCTCTTGTGCCATTTCAAAGAGGCACCCTTTATCTTTATGGGCTTACTCCATTTGCTTTAACTTATACATCATTTCCAAAAATAGAACAGAAAATGCTCTAGCTCAAACAATTCCTGTGGTTTATATAAAATAAATATTTAGCTTACTTTCCTGTCAGGTACCCAACAGCAGAGGCAGCATAGCAAGCCTATTGAAGAGAACACAAGTTTATTTACACATATCCACATTTCAGCCTTTCCACATATCAAAACTTTTAATCATAAAATTTAAATTAAATAGCAGCTTAAACATATGAATTGTTATGATTAATGGATCTTACACTAAGGAGGTAACATCCCATAGCCATCCCTTCCAAAGGGACATGAGTAAGGGTGTGTTGTATATACTATTAAACATGACATTCCCAAGGGTCTGCAAATACCCTTTAGCTAGGGGTCTGTAGCCAAAGGCTGAGTGACCACACACACGACCTTTTGCAGAAACACAAAAACAAGCATCCTCCTTTTCCCTCCAGGCTCTTCTTCCTCATGCTCATTCATGTCATGTAGGTTAATGACATTTACTTTTTTCATGTCCTTTTTTCGTGTTCTTGCCTGTTATTGCGCCAGGATATTGCATCAATAGAATCTGTAAGATGGGTTTTAAAATAGGAGACTGAATGTGCTTCGGTCATTAAAATGATCACTTTTGCCTAAAGGCTTAATCAGCTGAAAATGCTGGAAAACAGGTCTTCCCAACTGAACTTCTACTGTCTTAGAGGCTAAGTGGTTGGCAGTGGGACATAAACAGGAAAGGCAACTAACAGGAGGGTATAAGTCACACCAACTAGATATCCTAGACTCAGTGAGCCAAATTCAGAAATTATGTGTAAGGAGATTTAAATTACAGGTTGGTAAGCAGATACAAATCCAAGGGAGTGTAAATTACCCAGAGAGGGCCAGAGAAGGTGTAGGTTTCACAACTTAGACTCTGATGAATTTGGCCCAGTCTTTTGTGTACAGCAGTGCTCTCTGGGACAATGAGCCCAGAAAATTGTCAAAATGCCCCTCCTTTACCCTCAGACTCTTTTTTGATGCCATGATAAATCTGCACTCCTTTTGTATTTTTTTAAGTTGCTTTTTTGGCCACAGATTAACTGGTCATACAGTAAACATCTGGGATCTACTATAACAGCAATAAGCATTTACATCTTTTATTCCTCAATGGGGACTGGGGAACTTGACAGAAAAGAATTGCAGAATATGTTCTACTATTTGTACATTTCATAAATCTTTTACAAGGAGATGAGAAAAACATAACTGAACTGTCATCAATTTCTTGAGTATTAATGTGACATGAATTTTTTCCCCTCCTGCTGAAAACATGTCAATGTACAAATGTTTACAGAAGACATTTGGCGTGGGTGTTCCATTAACAAGGGTCTTTGTACCTCAGAAGCCGGGTGTCATTTTCTAAATGAGTAGCAAAATAAAACAGCACATAAAATACTACTTCAGATACAGTAATTACCTTTAAAATCTTCATAGTTTTGCTTTTTCAAGTGGATAACGTTGCCAGTGCTACCTGTACTAAGTACAGGGTAATACTGTGAACATCATTGTGATGGCAATTCTAAAGATTTTATGGTGAACGCTGTACACAATTTAGTATAGGCCAAGACACTTTCTCTTTCACAACAACAAAAAACCAGTGACTGCACTCATCGTATATATTAACTTAAATATTAGAGCTGAACAAAATTTTTGCAACAAATAGTAAATTTGCAGAAGAATACATTTTTGGGGCAACAAAACTATTCACAATTTGGGCCAAATTCAGCAAATGGTTTCAGCTGAAAAAAAAAAAAATGGATTTTTTTTTAAATGTTTTTTTCGACCATGCTGAAACAAAATATTTTGACTTTTCATTTCGAAATTTAGCTATTTTTTAAAAGTGAAAAATGCCCCAAAATGATGGAGAGGCAGCGGGGCTAAATTTGAGTGAAATTGTGACCCCATGTGGCAGGTCGCAACACCCGGAGTAGGGAGCCACTGATGCAGGTGAATGTGGGGTAGGGTCGCTTTCCAACACCCCCTTCCCCATTACCGGGGCTGCCCTTCCGCACTAGGCTGAGAGAAGTTATTCCTGGGGGAATTCTGTGTCACTGTGCGTGTGCAGAATTCATGTCCCCCACAGATTTCTTTGCTTCCCCGCAGAAAAATGACTTCTGCCAGGGAAGCAAAGGGAAGCCGCAAAAGCGGTCACATGCCCCTTCCTGGCAGCGTAGGCAGGTAGATTTGGGGGCCCGGAGCAGCCAGTGGAGATGTAAATCACTGGGGGGGAAGGGGAACGGGGGAAAAAGGAGCTGGGTGGTCGTGTGCGTGTGAGAGAGACAGACACTCTGTCCCTCTCGCTCGCTATTGCAGCATGCTCAGTGTGGAGGGGCAGGGCTTCGGGGCATTTCTGAGGAGGTAGGCTTGGGACAGGCTCTGTCCCCTCAGGCAGAGCAGAATGCAGCAGCCTGCCAGCTTAGTGAATTGTTCCCATTGTCTTTGTGAATTCCCCCAGGAGTATAAAACAGGTGTAAAAGTTTTAAGGCTCCTTTACATTGCCAGAGTGCTGTAAAGGACAGTATGGTTATGCTTATATTGCTTTAGTGATTATAACTGGTCTAACTTTTTGGACTGAAAAAATTTCCTATCAACATGTGTTCCATGAACTGTTTGCTAATTCTTTTCTGGAGATGGTCAGTAGCCAATATAAATTGTGAGTTTGATTCCCCGGTCCTCACTTGCTCTTCAGTTGCCTATGATGTAACACTGAGCATATGGCTGCATATATTTGTTGACTAATAACTAGAAATAAAGGGTAAAACCTATCTACATTACTATTAGGCACGGGGATTTGGGGATTTCCTCCAATGCTCCCCACTTTCATTCTCCATCCATTGTATTGTAGTTTAAATAAATTAACAAAATAATTGAAACCAGAGTGATTATACTGCATTATTTTGATAAATAAAATACACAGAATTTTAAAATACTGTGTGCAGAATTTTTAATTTTTTGGTGCAGAATCCCCCAGGAGTAGAGAAGTGTCTGTTAGCCTAGGGCTCAGTGATGGGTTAATCCAGTCCTGATGATTGCTCTCTATAAATAGATCAGGGGGTAAACACAAGGCACAAGAACAAATGGGTATAAACTGACCATAAATAAATTCAGGCTTGAAATTAGAAAAAGGTTTCTAACCATCACAGAAGTGAGGTTTTGGAACAGCCTCACAATTGGAGTTGCTGGGGCAAACAACTTAATTAGTTTTAAGAGAAAATTGGACAATTAATTCCAATTAATAGTTTGGATTAATAGAGAATCCTTGAAATGAATAAAACATAAAAAGCCTCCGAGAAGAAAAGGATCAAAGAAATTTCTTATACACTGATGCCATCTACAGAAACAGCAGAGAAACAGAAAACCCCCACGTATGACAAGGGTCTGATAGAAATAAGAGGGTCAGCCCTCTTCAATAATCACTGAAAACCAGATATAAAACTGAGGTCAGTGGATGGGACTTCAGAGTTTTCTGAACCCACCAAAGAAGGTGTTGAACCCATAAAGAGCTACCAAACACTTGGACCAGGCACGTGACCAGCTCTCCCCTATCCCAAGAGTAACTAGGGTTGAGCAGAAGTTGGGAGATTTCATTTCAGAGACTCTTTATGTTCTTTAGTATGTAAGTAAGGTACCTTGTTGAATCTGTACTCTTTCTAATGAGACCTCAAGGAACCATATTTTGTATTTCAACTAAGTGGCACTATATGCTTGTTATTCCTTTATATATCAAAGTAAATTGGCCTCAGCGCATCTCAAACAATAACTTTAGTCCATTACTTTTGATGTATTCAACTAGTCCCTTTCAAATTAAATACCAGAAATAGCAGGGAGTACATTCATAAGTGCCTTAAATTAAGGTGCATCCTCATTCCCTGGAGAATCACTAAAACTGCAATAAATTTTAAAGAGATACTAAAGGACTGATAAGTGATGATTATAAGTAAATGTAATATGAAATCTTGGTGATTTATCGTCTTCTATGATATAGCTGCTGGGCCCCAACGCTGGTCTATGTTAATCACTTGCAAGACTGCATGTGTATTTTGTGTTCAGTAAATTACTGGAACATTTGGTGTATCTAAATTTGATCTAAAAAACTACTGATTATATATCCATGTGGTTCTTGATGAATTAATACACTTGTTGATTGGCTAAGAATAACTAAGTTTCCTGTTTTGAGAAATACAGTCCAAGTTTACCTGAGAAGAACCCAGTGTTAAAATTAGTAAGTTATCACTCTCTAAGCTTAATAAAAAGCAGTTATTCTAATTAAATACCATTCACATGTTGGATTTAATATTTATTTAATTGGCAAATCTAATTTTTTTTTTTAGATTTTATCTTTAAAGGCTAAATGGCACCTGGGCAAAATCATTAAACTGACTCCCATTCACGCTTACGCTATACAGTTGCAAAAAGCAAACAGAAATGCTCCTCAAATAGGAATGTTTTGATGTGCTCCATTCATGTGGCTAGTGCAGGAGGCCACTGGGACAGAACAAATATGCTACCAATGGAAAGAGAAATGTGACCCACCACACAGTCATTTTTCTTAATCACATTGAAAACAAGGCCTAACTTAACACAGGATCAGATGTTCATCTATCGCCACCTCTACCAGAAAGGTATAGCAAGACCTCAGAGAAAAGGAAATTTGAAACCATGGACATAACACTTTGCAAACATTTGAAGGAATTAGGAATTAATGATAACGGGGTGGGGATAACAAAGAACAATGAATGAAATTAAGAAAAGGAACACTTAGGCTAAACATGAGGATAAACTGACAGTGAAATATGTAAGACTGCAGAAAGGTCTCCCAAAGGAAGTGGCTGAAATCATCACCTGGTATGTTTAAAACTACAGTGCACAGAACACTAGAAAACGTATTAGAGAGAACAACTGTGCACATACAGGGAGATGGACCAAATAACCTAATAAGTCTTTTCCATTTTTAATTTCTATTGATGGGACCCTGGAACACAAACTCCAGAAACACTCACCAGTAAAACAAAGGTCACTTATGACTAAGGCTAAGATTTTGTCACAGATATTTTTAGTAAAAGTCATGAACAGGGCACAGGCAATAACGAAAAATTCATGGACGCCCATGACTGGTTGTGACGTTCCCCTCTGATGTTATCTGGACTGGTAATCTGCTAGGTCACTCCAATCCTTGACTCTGGGAGCCAGTCTTACCCTGCTCTGCTGTGAGAACCCCCACTCCTGGGCTGTTCACGCACAGCCGCTGGCATGTAAATTGCTCCTTGGATTGTGCAACCGAATGACACTAGCCAATATCTCCGGTCCCAGACACAACCCTAGGAACCTCCGTCTTGCAGTGTCCAGTCATGCCCGCTGGACGCTGCAAGCTTATATGAATTCATCAATTTAACAAAGAAATTGGTATGTACCAGGCTTGTTATCCCAAGGGAAATCTCTGACACACTGCAGACCAAACGCACTGCTTCAGGTAGAATAAACAAACAGATTTATTAACTACAAAGATAGATTTTAAGTGATAGGCAGAAAGTCAGAGTGGTTACCAAAAGAAAAGAAAATATAAGCACGCAGTCTAAACTCTCAACCCTATTACTGGGCAACATCTAGATTAAGCATTTTTTCCTCACCCCACTGGATATTGCAGTCCTTAATATACAGGTTTGTTCCTTAAACCTGGGCCAATCTCCTCTGTTGGAGTCTTGTCTTCTTCTCGGCATCTTAGTTGCTTGCAGCGAAGGTGGGGGGCAGGAGAAGGGCCCAGTATGTGTCAACTCTGTCTTCTTTTATACCCTCAGTCCATGTGCTTGGGGAGCACAAGTCCAGGCATGTCTGAGAGACATTGCTGAGTCTCTCCAAGCAAGGTTGAGCAATTCCCCTGGTGTGGCCTCATGCAGGTGAATCATTGAATTGTAACTCCCTTGCTGGACAATGGCTGTTGATGGATTGTTTGACACCCCGCCCGGTTGTTGGTTACTTTCCTTGCTGTTGCCTCTAGGGAGCTAATATCTGGCTGATTCCCCAACTTACAGCATGTTTTAGTGACCACCATACAACACAATTCTTGTAACTTCATATGAATTAATGATACACATATATGGATAGAGAAATGACTTTCAGCAGATCATCACCTTTCCCCTGATAGGTATATCTCTATATAAAAAAAAAAATATATGTATCTCATAGAACTGGAAGGGATCCCAAAAGGTCATCAAGTCCAGGCCCCTGCCTTCACTAGCAGGACCAAGTACTGATTTTTGCCCCAGATTCCGAAGTGGCCCCCTCAAGGATTGAACTCACAACCCTGGGTTTAGCAGGCCAATGCTCAAACCACTGAGCTATCCCTCCCTCCATATAAAGCATGCCTTGTAAGGTAAGATCACGATTATATGAAAATGAGGATTATGGGGGTTACAGTATGCTCCCCCAAGGTATAGAATGTCACACCGGTCCTTGACTTTTACTAAAAATATCCATGACAAAATGGGGAGCCTGGGCATCTGCCGGTGGGCTGGGAGCTCCAGGGTCCCCCTCTGCTGGTAGCTCTGAGTTGTGGGGGTCCCCCCTTGCCACCCACGGCGGCGGGGGTTCCCCATAGCTCCCTGCCTCAGCAGGTGGCAAGGGACCCTACAGCTCACAGCCAACGCTGGTTGAAGTCACAGAGGTCTTTGGAAGTCATGGATTCCTTGACTTCCATGACTAAATCACAGCCTTACTTATGACCCCTACCTTAGCACTGATTAAAACTGCTGCAGGACTTGGGAACTCCAACAAGTACAGAGCCTCAGGTTCCAGTCCTGCAGAACTCCTGAGTTCCAAAAGCATGAAGCTAAGCTTCTGTGCTACTGCACTCCTGTTGAGTTTGGGTACTCTATTGCTAGCTCTTGATCACCAAAACCATGGATTTTATGAGTGTTTCAGGTGCCCATGAAAGGCATGTGTAAAACAGAGATTCAACTGTAAAACAGATAGCTAATATGAAAATAAAAAGGAAGGATGACTAGTCCACAAGATATTTACTTACAGCTTGTTCATTTCTCATTCCTATATATTTTATTCCAATTGCTTGGGCTGCAATTGCAATTTCAGTCACTGGAATACCAACAATACCAAACATATATTCAATGTTCTGAAACGAGAATTAAAAAAATCTGAATTATTTCCAAAATTGATGCACAATGATCAGATCTCTAAAGTTGCTTCTGTGTAATGTGCCTATCTTAAATCCTAATAAAGTGCACAATCACATAAAAGCAAAGTAGAGGTTGAAGTGCAATAATACCACATCAAGATCTCAAGAAAAAGATAGGAATCACTTATGCATATTGCTTGTTCCCAGGTAGCATGTAATTACAATAGATCCTTTACACGTTGGTCTCAAAAAACAAGGTTTCGATTATAAATATTTTCCTTTTAAACAATTAACTTTTTTCCCCACCAAAGTATATTTTAATTGGCATTTCAATAGTGATTCAAATATAAGATTACTAGCATGTTCTTAACAAATACAGAGGTCAACTGTGAATAAAAGTATAACAATAAAATGTATGGGGGAAAAACATCACTCCAGGCAAACAGTAATATACAATCCAACACTTGTGTATCCATATAGTCTAGGGTGGGAGAACAGTTTCAAGAGATTCCAGGTCTTGTACCAAATTGGTTATTTGTTTCCTTGGTAATAGACAAGAAAGTTCTTCTATCCTGGTTGTTATGTTTGTTTGGTCTAAAATTTAAAATCATTTTGTAGTCAGGCACAGATTTCCCTACTACAGAACTGAAACCAAACGTTGTGTGTTCTGGTTGGTTGACAAAGTCTCTCCCCTCCCCTTAGTGGGAAAATGCATTTAGTAGGCCCTTAACAAAAAGGCAACAAAGATTCATTTACCTAGGGGCCCAGGCCAAGCGCTTGTGTCACAGTCAAACTACAGCAAGCAAAGGATTCATAACAAAATCAACATTAAAAATTGTAAGTGAACTGAGAAGGGAGGAGGTGGGGGTGCTGGACTGATAAAGACTGAACAGATGGGGTGCGGGTAGTGGGGCTGAACTGATGGAATGAGGCACTGATGGGGGATGAGGGCAGCTGAAATGATGGGGGGACAAAGGCTGGGTGGGGGTAAAATTAATTGCTGGACTGGGGATGGGTAGATGTGTAGTTGAGAGCTCCTTCAGGACGAGCCAAAATTACCTTACTCAATGAATCTGGGCGAGTCGATAACACTACTTGTTCAAAAACCAAAAAGACCAACACTCCCTCCCCTCATCCCCCACAGCCTTTTTTTTTTTTTTTTTTTTAAATAACCTCATTATTTTTTCATCTCTTCAGAGGGTTTGACTCATGATTTTTGATCTCTTGCTGCTGGCAATACTGACATCTCTCTGCTCCATCTTATTTGGGCTTCCCAGTTGACAGTATGTTAGGGAAGTATGATGGCTTTGCTGCAGTTAGCAGGATACTTTACCTGGGATAAACTGATAACCAATGAACTAGAGCAGTGGTTCTTAACCTTGACTGCAGCCTTTGATTCTCAAAATATGTTCTCGCACCCCTTACCAAAAATTGTTGAAGTAGGTCAGTTCTTTAAACCTAGATATATTTTTTGTTTGTATATTACAGTAATCGTTAAAAAATGTATAATGTTAATAAATACATAGGTTTGATGAAATAAAGTAGTTGTACTTACGTGCCTGTGCTTAATTTGTGTTTTCAATGATTTACCTTCTAAAAAAATCTGGCACCCCAGGTTAAGAACCACTGAACTAGGCGTATGCTCTATCCTGTAATCATTTATTTAATAATTAACTTAATAAGAGTGCCATCGTACAAATGTCACTAAAGGTTTTTAGACAAACTGTCCCAAGTTTGAGCTGTTTCAAATCAGGAGAGGCCATGCAAGTTTGAAAACTACACCTCTACCCCGATATAACGCGACCCGATATAACACGAATTTGGATGTAACTCGGTAAAGCAGTGCTCCGGGGGTGGGGTGGGGCTGCGCACTCTGGCGGATCAAAGCAAGTTCGATATAACGCGGTTTCACCTATAACACGGTAAGATTTTTTGGCTCCCGAGGACAGCTTTATATTGGGGTAGAGGTGTATTATAAAATAATAGTAAGTATGATGAAGAGGTAGGAGTTTAAACCAAGACCTGGTCTACACTACAGAGTTATGCGGACGTAAGCTGTCTTACGTCAACCTAGCTGAGGAAGCATCTTCACTTAAATGTGGCTCCTGCCGATGTACATGCCTCGCTAGCATGACTTAATAACACCACCTCCTCCAGCAGCGTAGAGTCATGGCCGATGTAATTAGGTCAATGCAGAGTTAGTGTGGACCCTGTGTTGCTTATGTCAACTGTTATTGGCTTTTGGGAGCCATCCCACAATGCCCCACACTGAGAATACAATTGATACAAGTGTTCCTAGTGAAAACATGCGCCACTGACACAAGGAGCCAAGTGTGCACAGCGGTGGCTGTATGCTGATGTAAGTTAGGTCAACATCATTTTGTACTGTAGATGCGGCCCAAGAGGCAGAGAGTGGGCAGGCTGATAATTCAGGAAAGCTGTACAACTGGCAGTAAAGGTCTCTCTGCATGAGAGGAAAAGAGCATTTCCAAGTTACATTAGCCTCTGGACAATGACACAACCAGCTCAGATTATTTTAAACTGTGTATATACACAGACATTAAGAGAGGTTTTCAGGCTAAAATAGATTACAGGAAAGGAGCATGTCCCTAGTTTGCTGGTTATGAGTTTATCCCTGGGTAAAGTATCGGGCTAATGGCAGCAAAGGCATGATACTTCCCTATTGTATTGTGAACTGGGAAGCCCAAATGAGACTGAGCAGAGGGATGCCAGTATTGCCAGCTGCAAGAGAACTAAGCTGATCAAAGCCACACAAAACATGCCTACCTGAACAACTCGGTCAAGGCACTGGACTGTTGCAGCCCCAGGGCTAGTTGCTCAATCATCATGATGCCTCCCTTACCGTGATTTTAGCAATGGTAAAATTATTTTCCTCCCACCCTTTGCCTGCTCCTCTCTCTGGACTGTCTGACTGCACTGCCCATGCACACAGTGCTTCACGGTAATGCCAACAACACTAACTCCCTTGGCTACCTTCCACTGCGGGCCCCTGGATGTCTTCACGCCACCAAGGCGAGGGTCTCAGCATGTAACTGGCTCCCAGGAGCTGGGCTAAGCTTGGCCACTGTTCAAGCTCTTAGAACACAGGGGTCTTCCCAAGCACCTGCCACTTTCTGCTGCCTGGGAGGTAGGTGATGGCACCACACACGTCCCTCCCACAGTGCCAGCCGCTTGGGAGGGAACAGCTGGGGGCTGGTTTCGAATCCGCATCACAAAGGTGCCAACGCGGAGCGCTAACTACTAGACCACGCGACATGACCCATCCGAGTCCCCGTAGAGGACTTATAGTCGGTTACTGTCAAGGGTCAGACTTGAGCACTCTTACTTGTGTCTTTAGGGCCTCAGCGATTAGCTGAGCCCCGCTGACATATTCTTCCTCCGCAGCGCCGGGGGGAGCCATTACCGTTATCCCGCTCGCTCAGAAGCAGTCGGCATTTACCACCAGCCAGCAAGCGCCCAGCAGCGCAAGGCCGCCCCGGGACAAAGGTGCTGTAACTTCCAACCAATCAGCAAAGTCTTTCGCTCTGATTGACACTTACTGCACCCGCCCAGTGTGACGATAAAAGGAACCTGTGGGCGGGGCCTATTGGTTGTCCGGGGCGGATAGGCTCCGTGCCGTGCACGAGGCGGAGGCTTGAAGCAAAGGCTGTCGATTGGATCGCTGCTGTATCGGAGCTGGCCAATCAGAGGCAGGGAAATTCTTGCGGCTAGCTGTGAGCGAGGCTGTAGGAAGGGTCCTTCCCCTCCTGTTGTTGCTGCACGCGGAGCGGCGGGCGAGGGCGAGTAAAGGACTAAAGGTCATAGGCGCGTGCGTGAGACCGTGGGCAGCTCGAGCTCTGCGGAAACCTACCAATGAGAGGAGCCGCGTGCAGCGCAACAGCCGACGCCGTGAGGGGAGCAGGGGTGGGCTCGAGCTGAGGGGCTGCTCCGGAGGCGGAGGAGGGACTGGGCTGGCGTGAGTGCCGGGGACAGACCAGTCCTGAGCGCCCAGCTCCGCGCTGCGGAGCCGAGTTTCCCGTGTGAACGGGGCCAGGCCGACCCGCACTAAGTCACTGGTCGAGGCCGTGAGCAGGAGCCGATCTGCCGTTGCCCTGGGGCTGAGGGGCCGCACTGAGAAACAGCGTGAGGTGAACAACTCCTGCCAGAGTAGGCCCAGGGAGGGAATGCCCACGCGGCAGTAAATGAGGTGCTGCGGCTGGCTCCAGGGTTGTAATATTGCCCTGTGGAGCTCTGAGGAAGGTCTCCGAGCACGACACTGCTCGCGTTAGGCTCATGGGGCTCCGGCTGCGAGGCCACGTCAGCTGTCCCCGGCTCTGGGACTCAGTGCGGTGGGTTTTTTATTGCCCAGTGGATGTACTCTTAGTGAGCAAGAGTGGCTAGGCCAATGGCCAGCCCCATAGTCTATGTCTGCACTGCACACGAAGCCTGGTCTTTGACTCAGATTTGAGCCCAAGCCTCTTTTCTGTTCACACACAAATCAATCTGGTTTGGGTTAGGAAGCACTCAGGACCCAAGTCCCAGCACCCTGCTAGAGGGGAGGGTCAGAGGCCGAGTCCCACTCTGACTCAGGGGCCAGGGCCAAGGCCTGTCATTTTCAATGCAGATGCAGCTACAGCTGCAGGCCCGACTCAGGTCAGTCTAGTGCAGTATGGATGACAGACCCCTAGGTCCAGCAATTGTAAACCCAGCTTTACAATGCAGTGTGGATGCTTAAGTCTGGGCATGGGAACAAGCCTGAGTCCCAAAGACCCAGGCTTAGTGCGAACTGTAGCCATATCTACCCTTACTGCTGGGATTCTCAAAGTTCATTGCACCGTGACCCCCTTCTGACAACAAAAATTGCTATGCAACCCCAGGAGGGGGGAGCGAAGCCTGAGCCCCATTTCTCAGGCTGGGGGGCCCAAGCCCAAGCCCCACCGCCCAGTGGTGGGGTCCAAAACTGAAGCCCAGGGGCTTCAGCCCCAGGCAGGGGCCTATAACCTAAGCTCCGCCACGCAGGGCTGAAGGCCTCAGGCTTCGGCTGCAGGTGGTGGGGCTCGGGCTTTGGCCTCAGCAAGTCTAAGTCAGCCCTGATGACCCCACTAAAATGGGGTTGCGACCCACTTTGGGGTCCTGACCCACAGTTTGAGAACTACTGCCTTAGTGGTTCTAGGAGCACATAGACCAGCCCATTCTTGTATCTCCACTCACGGCTCCTTTTTCACTGTAAAGTACTGTGGGACGCTCTTAACATTATAAAATGAAAAATTTGCCAGCATTTACTAGTTATTTTCTATACCTAATAAAAAGAGTTGGTATTCGATAAGTATTAAATGCTGACTTTCATAGTCCCTCACGTGTCACAACTAGACTAGACAAAACAACACACTAGTAGCTGTAGAATAGGGAACAGATTTATATTGACCCACGGATGAAGTAGATCAGGGTTCTCAACCTTTTTCTTTCTGCCCCCCCCCCCCAATGATATAAAATCTCCACGGCCCAGCTGTGCCACAACAACTGTTTTTTAAAGCCAGGGCTGGTGTTAGGGGGTAGCAAGCAGGGCAATTGCCTGGGGCTCCATGCTTTGGCTTCAGCCCCAGGCGGCGGGGTTCAGGGCCCTGGGCTTCAGCCCCATGCGGTGGGGCTTTGGTTTTCTGCCCTGGGCCCCAGCGAGTCTAATGCTGGCCCTGCTTGGAGGACCCCCAGAAACCTGTTCACGGCCACTCAGTGAGCCCTGGACCCCTGATTGAGAACCACTGGAGTAGATGACAGGTCTCTGTCATCTCGAGTCTTTCTGTTTCATGCCTTTCTATTTCAGATACAGAGATTTGTTTTGTTTTTAAACTAACTATATTGGAAAGCAAGCAAGTTGCTTTTGTAGGATACTAACAAATTGGACTAGACTAGCATTGTCATGTTTATCTGGCTGTTTCCCCATAGCTGTAAACTGCTTGTGTGAACACTTGCACTTCTACAAATAAGTATTTGGAAAGCTGTTTATTGTGGTTGGCAGAGATATCTTGAAGAATAGTCAATTCATGAATTAAGGCCAAATAAACTAGAAGCAAAGGTTATAATGGAAAATGCACGGAGGGCAGCATTTCTTCTCAGAGATTGAGATATGTGGAATGCAGTAGAACCCCCAATTTTATGAACTAATAGGGAGAAATGGTTTGTATAATTAGTTATTTGTAATATTGGTGTTTGTAAAAAAAAAAAAAAGAAAAGGGGTTCTGTATACATCTACATGCAATAAGTTGTGATTTTCTCATAAACAGGGGGAGGCTTTTAATAAAGAACATCCTGTACAGAACTTCAGTATGTGATACTTTAATAAGTTATTGTGGGCTCTGTTTGACGGGGGAGTGAACAGGAGGGTTACAAAGGAACAAGGTGCTTTGAAGCCACATTTCTTGCATTCAGATTGTTTTGTTTACAGACTTGTTCAGAAAGGTGGACCACTTTTGATGTAGCCAGCTAGAATGACTAGGCATTATGTCAGAGGCATTATGTTCACCATACAGAAATAAGATAGTATACATTAATATGTAGAATAATTCAGTACCATGAGCCAAATTATCTGCATCATATAATTTTGCATCACTTGTTTTTAACCTCATTTTTCATTTTTAGATTTTTGGGGTGGGGTAGGGTGTGAAATCTAATAATTAGCCCAGTAGTTAAAGACAATATATTATTAGTTACCTTTGTAACACTAAATCATCACCGTTTTGGTGATACAACATTTTAAAACTAAATTTAGAAAAAAGTCAAGTGATGTGGTCGCTGTTCTTTACAATCTGTTGGAAATGTGTTTCAAAAAGTGCTAGTAACTCAGACATCAAAAATCTCATTTTTATCCGTGTTTTGATGAAAGTTTTCAAACTTGGAACTGGTTCTACTTCTAAAGTTGTTCAGAAACTTCTTTCTTGCCATCAGCCTGTAGGCACCTTTCTTGACCAGTGTAATATGACTGGAGGACTCTAAAAAAACTAATGGGGAAAAGCTAATACAATTTTAGGTCTACAGCACAACCAGGAAAAGGTTTCACTTACTTATCTGTATCAACCTGTAAACCGAAACACAGAGCTGCCTCCTTTCCTTTTGCCAAGGATAATACTGCATATGATGATTGAGTATAAACAGCAGTGATAACCTATGAAACATTCACATTTGCCTACTAACTTCTGGGCTTATATCCACTGTAGGCTGCAACTTCTAGAAAGCAGTAATTACAATCAGGCTGGTTTGATTGGCAGCAGTACATTCTCTCTCTCTCTGTCTCTCTGTGTGCGCGTGTGCATTTAGGGGAGTGGGAAAAGGACGTAGAAAGAAGCAATACAAGTAATACCACTTTTTTTTGTGCTGTTCAATAATTTTATAAAACACAGTAAAGTTATGCATATTTTGGGATTCTGATAACATCATAAGCCACCATGATAGTTATATTTTCTGCATTTTTCTTCTCATTCATGGATGTATGTATGTGGGGAATGGTATTAGGGTTCAAAGATTCCTGACCCTTCTGATTATAGTGAGATACACAAGATTGCTCACTACAGGTCAAACAGTTTATCTTCTAACTTATGATTCACAACAAAAGATTTCATTATTATGACAGCAACCAAAGTTAATGTGCATTTCACCACTTTAAATATAGTATGTCTTGCTACATAGTGGTTCTTAAGAAGGAGGTTTGCATGTAATGGAGACTTGTGTGACCATGAGCAGTTACTTAATTTCTCTCTGCCTCAATTTCCTTCATGGCTAATATAAGGATATTACCAATTCACAGGGTTGTGAGACTATATTAATGTTTATAAACTCTAACTTTGATTGAAGGCAATACAGAAATGCAAAATATTAAGCAGAAGTAATGGGAATGTAGTTGAAGTGTATATTTATAACATTTTCCAATTAAACAGTTTATATTCTGAAAAATGAATCTAAAAATTTGCAATTTAGAATTTCATATTTACTGTCAGTGCCTTGCATGTCAAATCTGCTCAGTTTGCAAGTCAAAAAGTGATTTTTCTAAAATATGCAGCAAATTCATTCTGGCCTCTGAAAATCCAAGCTCAGCTCTTTTCATCACCAGTAATAAAAAAATTTAATTAGACTTTGGTTGACAATTTTGTTGATTAACTACTAACGCTACAATACATCTCCTTCTTAAATAGCAGTTTTGGCTCTGAAGGCATGTCAAGAGTAGAAAAGTTGGTTCTGTTAGGAAAGAAGTATGACTCAGATGTATTGAATAAAATAGTGCCATTTTGCAGTTACTTCACTGTAAAAGGCAAAGGGTCCAAGTTTTCCCCCCTCCTTTATATCTTCTGTAGCCATTTACACCTTTGCAAAGTGAATGTTAAATGCTACCACTGCTGTAATAGATAGGAGAGTTCTGATTTGGCAGCATTTTGCATCCACTCTGTAAAGATTCAGATTGCTGCAGAAGGCAGCGGAGAATTACGTCCATTATTTGCTTTATGACTTATTGTCTATGCTAATTTTTCATAATTTTAAAGTTAAGGCAAACAAATCTGCTATTTATTGAGTATTTCTCTCTGTATGCATAGATTTAGGTTTTCTGTATTATCTCTTTCAAAGTGAATACAAATTTGATCACAATGTGCAAAAATTTGTAGCCAGTTTAATTACTGTGCATTTCTTTTCAAAAATGATTTTATAAAAGTGAATCTCTCCAAAACATCTACTAGGAATAAGGTCAAAGCTTTGCTATGTTTTTATTGTGCTTTATGTAATTTAGGGAAAAGTAACTGTATCCTTTTAAATAGTTATCAGTGGGAATATTGACAACCTTAAACCTAGCAGTTAATAGACAAAGAAGAACTACATTTGTAGCTTTTAACAACATGTAATGATATAAAAATGTGGCTCAAATTAAATTGAAGGTTTCTATGAACTTTACATGTTACCAAAGTTATGCTGCAGGATTAGAAAGACACTGTAGGTGTGCTCTTAGTTATGCTGATCAGAAGACTTGTGAAAGCTTTTTAACTTGGCAAACATGTAATTTATAGTAGTAACACTCCAGGTTTAACTCCAATATATCACTTACCAAATTCCTGTAAAATGGATTTCCCAAGATTTCCATTTTTAATCCATAGAAATCGATCCAGCTGTCATGTAGACAAAAAGCAAGGACAGCACAGTGCTAAGTGGGTGCTTTTCATTCTGGAATTTAAGAAATTTGATATTTTAAATTAATCAATTTGGACACACTGATTCTGGTAAGATATTGCATGTAATGTAACATTTTCAAATTAAAATGTTATTTGAAATTACTGTAGTATCTCTTGTAGCATATTAATTATTCTTACAATGATTTCTCTTACCTTATAGATTGTGTCAGTACTTGTAAACCAAATTTGCCTCACTTGTGTCCTCCTGAATACTATGCATTAACTTGTAGCTAGTTTGCAGCAACAATTTATTCACCTCAATTACAAAACACTTCCCACTCTGAATTTGTACATAGAGAAACAAATAAATTTGACCTGCGTTCATGCAGAAATGGAGCTCTGTTTAATAGGATAAAGTGTATTCTAAACAAAATGAAAACATTGCTGAAGAAACAACAAGGAGTCTGGTGGCACCTTAAAGACTAACAGATTTATTTGGGCATAAGCTTTC
>NW_020664435.1:12571209-12624566 GCF_002925995.2 Terrapene triunguis | reverse complement strand
GGCTATCCCCTGATACTTGACACCATTGCTGAAGAAAAGCGATTTAATGTAATTTCACAAAAGGACCTTCATGAAGTCTTGCGTCTCTTAAAACAAATGTTCAACATACATGAATGTACAGGGATTAAATCTTTCTGTAATAATATGCACTTCTGTAGTGCTTTCCACACAAGCATCTCTAGGTGCTTCACAAACATAAATAGAGATGGAACAAATAAATCACAAAACTTACGTGACCAAGTTTGCTCTTTTCCTGTTCATCAATTGTCCATAAACAAGAAAATTCTCAAATTTTTATTAACTGAAGTTAATTGCAACATAAAAGGGCCATGAATAAGGTTGAATCAAAATTTACTTTCATATTTGAATGACAGTTCCGTTTTTTCAGTAGCTCTCATCATTAATGAATTTAGCTTCACAACACTCTTTTAAAGTGTTACAAAGGGAATTGAGACAAGAGGATCAAATTCTTATAGCCATTGGAGGTTACTGTATATTAAACTAGTGAAAATGAGATTAGAATTTAGTCAAGAGAAGTGTGGGGCTCAATTCAAAACTTGTTTAATCAATGGAAGACTTCTTGACTTCAGTGGGCCTAGTGGATTATATTCTACTTTTTTGAATGCTACACAGGAAGTCTGTGGCAGAGCTGAAAAAATCAAAGTGATCAGAAACTATATTTTCAGTCACTTGAAAAAAAGTCACTACAATTCTGTATTTTCCCAGTAACAATGCATTTTTAGAAGCATTCTCATTTTGTTCTAGTAAAATGATCCTGATTTATATGTTGCTTACAGTATAGTAGTAGGATTCAAACACACTCTTGCTGAAGTGAATGGCAAAACTCTTAGGGAGAGCAAGATTAGGCCCTTCATATTTAAAGTTTTCAGGCTTGATTTAAGCTGAGAACCAACCTGGAAGTTTTAGCACTTCATTAGTGGTCCTTGGAGGAAAGACACTGTGCGCTTGTGCAAAGTATTTGTTGGCTTGATAAAGGATTGCTATTAGAGAGACAAGGTGAGTGAGGTAACATCTTTTATTGGACCAACTTATGTTGGTGAGCAAGGCAAGGTTTCAAGCCACACAGAAGAAGAGCTCTGTGTCTTCTCTCTCGCCTCGTCTCTCTACTATCCTGAGATGGACACAGTTACAACTACACTGCATAGAAAAGACTGCTATGTCAGGCTTCATTGTTATCAGAAAGTAAAATATGAAGATTTGAGAAATACCTTTTTGTTATAAATGAAAACATTTGGACCCAACAGGCTATAATCTAAGCATTGCTGGTGACTGAATGTTGGTTTTACACTCTCTAGTTCATGGCATATTAGGGAAATGGCAGCAGCACCCTTCCCCAGGATTCTGAAGCATCTTTTGGAGACTTTGCCATATTAATTTTCTTTTGAAATGAGGTGGCTTTTATTTCAGCTAGCAGTTGTGTGTCTGATAGGAAGCAGCTATCTTCAGCAGTGGGTTTGGGTCCCATGGTTCTGGGATGTTTATAATGTGGTAGAAAGTTTCACCACTGAACTGAAGAATATCCAGTGAAAAGACATGATAAAGAGATGCCAGTAATCAATTGTACAATACCCATTGTCCAAATGGCCCTCCTGCATTCCAATAAAGCTCAAAAAAAAGTTCACTAACAATGCCAGAAACATGATGGCAACCAGACCATATTGTATTTATTAAGTTTAACATATGAAGAGAAAAATATGACTCATATACTGCTTCTCATGTTAAAAGCATTGGAGAGATATTAACTAGTTAATTACTCTCCTACCTCACAGGGGTGCTGTAAGGATTAAGTGTTTTCCTTACAATATAGATGAGAAGATAGCCAGAAAGGTGAAGTGACTTGCCCAAGGCCATACTGCAAGTCAGTGGCAGACTCAAATTAGAACTCAGCTCTGCCAGAGTCCCAGTTCTTGTGTGCATTTCTCCAGGCTATGCTGCCTGCGAGCCTTGGGGTCAGTAGGTGTGATAGACACACTAGAGAACATACGTTACTGAGAGAACTCAGAATATAGATACACTTGGGTTGCATTCCACTTCTGATGTCGGTATGGTGGGGGAGTTTGACAGGAAGATAAAGATGTCATAAAAGAAAAGAATGAGCTCAGTGGTTCGCAGTCACAAGTTACTAATTTGGGTTTTATTTACTTTGCTGTAATACCTTCAAATTGCTACTAGCAAATATTTTAGCACCTAGAACATCAAAACTGTATTTTTCCGATTGGGGGAAACAGGAGAAAGGACAGTTTATTTGAGAATACCAAGAATAGAGATAAAAAAAAGTATGTAGTGTTTTTATGGGCAGCATATTTCTTTTTATGCCTGTAATAAAGAAACAGTAATATTAGGAAAAATGCTGACTGTAGCTCAGACTATCAGTTTATGAAAGAGTTCACTGAATCAAATGAGATTTAGTATACATATGTTATCTACTTTAAAAAAAAATCATGTAGGATGATTATATAAGTCCTCAGTCTGATTCTTCAGGAAGTATCTGTTCCTTTGTTCATGAACCTAGCGCTGTAAATGCAATGATAGTTACACTGAAAGTTGGGTTGGAAACTGAGCAAGGAAATTACTGCAGACATAAATGCAGTGGAAGTGAACACCGTAATTTGAAGTGTCACCTGAAACAGATTAATGTGAATTTTAGAAGCAACAAATTTATCCAGGAACATATGGGGGGACCCTTTAGATCCAGTATTGCTGTGAGTCTGAATTTAGCTGTCACTATTAATAAATCACAGCTAAGAGTGTGACAGTTTTAAACTGGTATGATTTGTTGTTCAGATGTTTTGGTCTTGTCTGTTTCACTCTAGATTTATGGACAGAGGTCATGTTGGAAGCCTGCTGTACAGTTTTTCTTTTCTTTTTCTGCTATCAAGTTGCCTCAGCAGAAGTTCACAGAGAAGGACATTATGTTGCTGCTGTGTACGAACATCGACCCATACTGAGTCCTAACCCAGCAACCCTGACTGATCGACGCTCTGCATTAGAGTTGATGAGCAGAAACCTATATATATATGAAGAGCAAGTAATAGCTGCAGCCAAACAGGTCAGAAAACATGTTCACAGCTTAGTGGCCATCTTAAGTTGTATATAACAAGTTCTAATTATTGAGAACAATCTTTTCAAACTCGGATGCCTAAAGTTAGACAACTAAACCTATATATTAAGTATATTTAGGCACCTAAACAAGTGGCCTGGTTTTTGGAGATCCTGAACAGCCAGCAACTCTTATTAACTTCAGCGGCTCTGAAAATGAGGACACTTACGAAGGTGCTTAACTTCAGGTACTCAAGTTTTGGGGGGGAAAAAAGACTATTATTATAGAAAAATGTCTCTTTTCCATTTTTATTTAAGAATCCAGCACCTACCTGATCCCTTAATCAAAGAATCCTCTTAATGGAGGAGTGTCATGACAACAACTCTTCTCTTTCCTAGATCTTCATTCAAAACACCCCGCAGAACATTACTCCTTTCCTTGACTTCTTTCTTCTCCGACACCTGTGTACGTGGGTGCACACACAGTTAGAGTAGAATCGACATGAGCAAGCACTTGAAAAAGAATGGACGTTCCCAACAGTTTGTTTTGTTAAATAGAAACAGAGGCCCAGGCTCTTGTACTAAAAGGGGTACGGTCTTAGAAAGATTGCATAAAGGTCCTCTCTGGCACACCCTGTGGAGCCATGACACAACCATCCTGAGTGTGAGCCAAGTTCAAGGAGCCAAGAGAACACACAATCACCTTTTTAATATGTGCACAATCTACTGTGAATGGTGCATTATTTTGGTAACTTATGGGTGGAGCTTACATTATGGGCAGAGTTTGAATGAGCACTGCCATTTTTCCCCACTTAATTTGACCTGTGTCCGCAATGTACGGTGCCTGCTGATGTATAGGTTAATGTGCATTTTAAAGTAAATAATTTAAAATGCTTTCTACAATGCTACCTAAAAAGGCAAGAAATGCTCGCTCTATATTATGGTCAACCCAACACACTCAAGCTACCCTTACTTTTGTTTGTATGGAACCTCATCACCAAAAGAGATCCCATTTTGCTTTCCTTGTTCGCATTGGATCATTTTTCCCACATGTAATTTTTGGCTACAAGATATGTGTTTGTTTTACTTACAGGGGGCACAGATCATTGTATTTCCTGAAGATGGAATCCATGGCTTCAACTTCACTAGAGAGTCCATTTACCCTTATTTGGAGTTTGTTCCATGTCCCCAGTCTGTGAAATGGAATCCATGCAGAGAGCCACATCTGTTCAGTGATACAGAGGTATAGGTTTTAAAATTGCCTACTGTGGAAGTGTAGCTAACAACAGAGGATTTATACTCCAGGTGGAGAACAAACAGCAGGAGCCAAGGAGCTCTTAAAAATGTAATTAGCCCTAGTTTAAAGAAGTAACCAAGAAAATATTTCATAAGGACTGGACTGTGTTCCCAGTCACTCCCCATTTACCCTGGAGTAGCTGTGTTACCTTAAAGAATTATTCTGAATTTATACCAGCGTAACTGAGATTAGTATCTGGCCTTAAGTAAGCAAAACTGATTCCACATAGACAGTTTGTGAAAAGTATTACTGTGGCCTCTGGCTTTCTAAAGCAGCAAACTGTGAAACTTTGGTATCTGTGTTTAATAGGACACATTGTTATTATTAATGGTTTGATTTTTATTCCGACTAAAACAATAGTCATATGTAAGAGATGCATCGAGAGTTTCCCTCTAGACATTCAATAAAATGATAAATAATGAGAAAGCAATTAACACACTAGATTAAACATTCCAATTCAGTGGTAGCATCAAGTGTTCCGTCACCACTGTTTTTTAAAACTAAAGAACATTATCAGAATCACCAGAAATAGCTCCAGAATACTCAGATTTGTGTACAACAGATGGTTTGATTAACATGACTGGTTGCATAACCAAATACAGAGTTGAAACCTGCTGATCATATTCACACAAGTAACCACAATGGGCCACAATCCTTGGTATAATGCCACTGAAATTAATGCTGTTAGACCAAAGATAAAGCTGACCAGTGACTTCAGTGGGACTACTCTGTTGGTAAAGAGAGCAGGATTTGGCCCACAGTTTACATCGGTAAGTGGATTTTCTGACTCACACAAGAATCTCAAATTGTTTTGAAACTGGTTCTATAATAAACAAAGATCAATTTAAAACTAATATAAAAATAGTATCTTCCCACTCAACTAGTCCACTTCTTGTACATATACAGAGTTGTATCTGCCAACTTGAGTAACACAAATATGTTTTAGCTGCTTTTGACTCCCGTTAGCCCTGAAGGAATCAACACAACAGAGAGAGAGCATGAGTTAGCGCACATGCGCTGTATTCTATTCTGGCATGTGCAACAGAATTACTAACTATGCTCCAATTGAACCACCACATTCTGCCTTCAGTTACGATTGTGCAACCACAAAGAATTAATAGAGTTGCACAGGTGTTAATGAGGCAGAATTTGAAGACATGGTGAATTACAGGTATAACCAAGGGCGTAATTTGCCCCACAAAATCTTTATTACTGGTGATACATGCAAGATGGAAAGAACCTAGCTTGACTTTCAGATCCCATGTTGAGTTTGCAGGGCTGGCAGCTAGAATTTTTTTTTTTTTTTTTTACTTACAGACTGGACAAACTTGAGATGAAGTCATTGAAATACACATATTGGAACAAAAGATGTTTATCTTTAAATATAAAATTATATATCTTTATATTTAAAGATAATGCCTAATAGGGCCTATTGTCTTCAAGGAGAGGAACAAAGCAAGCCAAAAACGTAGCTCATTCTATTCCAGCCATTATGTTACTCATGTCATCCAACACAACTTCAGTGCAATAGGTAAAACTTTTTACCGGTATTTTACTAAAGTTTAGTGTTCAGAAAAAAGATTAATATAAATAATCCAAATGTAACTAAGCTGTAAGGATACATCTATTTACCCCAAAACGTCCAATAAGAGACTTACAGCCTAGAAGGAAACCTTTTCCTACAAGCATCAATACCAAGTATTTCCTTGGAACAAACTAGATGAAATTAAGGGCATTTATTTAAAACTTTTCATGGCCGAAATAAAAATCTCAGTAATAGTTTTAGTCTTTATTGCTTTGTCATTTTTCCATAATTAAAAACTAAGAACTACCAGTTCATTCTACTGCTGCCCTAAGTTCAGATTTGTGTTCTTCAGTTGCTTACAGTATTCTGTTATTTTGGGCCTGATGAGCCACAACACAACCGCCAATTGCACCAGCAAGCAATTGGAGGTGCAGATCCTCATAATTATGCTTCTCATAGCTGAGTGCACCTGCAAATCAGTTACACTGTCAAGGAAATGCTTTCATCTGGCCCTCATTATTTGCAGACATAATTGCACCCACAAAACTGGAGGCCATTTCTGAAAAATCAGGCCCTTAAAGTGTAAGGGAATGTTTTTTCTTTTCAGTGACTAAATAGTGTGAATAAAGCCCCATTTAAGTGTTTCTAAATTGTTTTGGACATCATGAGACATTCAAGTCAGAAATAATGTACCTTTTCTGTAGAAAGGACCTGCCCCAATCAATCAACAATTTCACCAAACACTTGTATTTAATTTTTCCACAAACGCTGAAATCTTAATATTTTTGCAAATGCAGAGTGAATAATCTCAAGAGGTTTGAATACACCATGTTTGATAAAATAAGACATATCCATACACATTGTAAAATGCTTACGTATTCCTAAACTGTTTCTCCAGGTTCTTCAGCAACTGAGCTGCATGGCACTGAGGAGCAAAATGTTTCTAGTGGCAAACATAGGAGCTAAGCAGCCCTGCGAGTATAATGATCCCCTCTGCCCACCTGATGGGAGATACCAGTTTAATACTGATGTGGTATTCAACGCCAATGGTACTCTGGTAGCCAGATACCGCAAACAAAACCTGTATTTTGAATATGCTTTCAATACGCCTCCAGAGGTTGATTATGTGCTTTTTGATACACCTTTTGCTGGCAAGTTTGGCGTGTTCACTTGCTTTGATATACTCTTCTATGAGCCTGCGGTAAGCCTTGTCAAGGAATACAATGTGAAGCAGGTTGTGTATCCAACTGCATGGATGAACCAGCTCCCACTCCTGTCCGCTGTAGAATTTCAACAAGCTTTTGCAACTGCTTTTAATATCAATGTTTTGGCAGCTAATATCCACCACCCTGCACTGGGTATGACAGGTAGTGGCATATACACGCCATTAAAGTCTTTCATCTACCATGACATGGAAAGTCATGATGGCAAACTTATAGTAGCAGAGATCTCTGTGATGACACCAGAGCATGAACCCCAACTGGAGAGCAATGCAAGACCCAGAAAGAGCATTGAATACCCCCACAACAATTTTGCAAGCCTTCACATAGATGATCAGGTTTGCAATAAGAAGGAACAAAAGGCCCACTGCTGGGTAGCAGAAAAGGAAGACAAAGAAGCCCCTCTGATATTTTACAGGGAGATGATGTATGACAATTTCACTTTGGTTCCTGTAAGGGGAACTAAAGGGGAGCTCCAGGTTTGTGCCAACACCCTCTGTTGTTATTTAAGTTACCAGAGACCTACTATATCTGATGAATTGTATGCTTTGGGTGTCTTTGATGGGCTTCATACAGTCCATGGCACATACTATGTTCAGGTTTGTGCCTTAGTGAAGTGTGGTGGCCTCAGCTATAGCACCTGTGGGCAGGAGGTCACAGATGCCACTGCTTTGATAGATTTTGAGCTGGGGGGAAATTTTAGTACTTCCTATATCTTTCCTCTGCTGCTTATGTCTGGTATTAACCTAGACTTCACTGATCACTTGGGTTGGAAAAACAACTACTATTTCATGAGCAAAAGTGGACTATCCTCTGGTTTAGTGACAGCTGCTTTGTATGGACGATGGTATGAGAGGGACTAGTGCAGATTTGACCCGAAATCAAGTGCCAAAATTTTCAAGCTAGGCTCCTAAAATAAATGGCCTTCTTTTCAGAGGTGCTGAACACCTGCAACTTTTAGGACTTCAATTATGTATGCTTAGAACATGACTATTATTAGACTTCCAAGTTTGAAAATATTGACCAAAGTGCTTTATCCAATGAATAGGCCATAATCTGTGATCTGTACCTTGCTACTATTTCAACTACCAACAGCAATAAGCCCTCAGGAAGAAAGGGTTATCAGTGTAAAATGTGACAAAATGTTTTATATTATGACAATATAGTACTCAGTTGGATTCACCATGCTCTGTTTTTATCTTAAAAGTGATAAAAAGGCAACTAAGTAATTCTTTGGGTCCCCTTTTTGTGTATTTTAAAATTTGAATATTCAGTTATAAAATAGCTTCCCACTTAGACTTTTGTTTTTGTCATTAATATTGATCATTCTACCTCTGGATTAAAAAAAACCCACCGTTATTTCTATTTTAATTTCTGCACAGATTATTGATGAGATCAATCTAGATGAAGACGACTAAAAAATGCCCACAGCATGATGCATAAAAAGTAAACCCTGTTATAAAAAGCAACTGTTTTAGATGTCTTAATGTTTGCTGATGGCTACTGCAGCATTTAAAATTATGTTTTCTATAAAATATAAAAAGTAATGGCTGTCACTCATATTCAAGTACGACTGACTAAATCAGTTTCCACATGTAGGGTTCAGGAAACACGCCAGGTTACTTGGTGTCTACGTTCCCTCCTACTGTCGGCCGAGTTGGCACAACGATATTCTGTTGCACGCCCTGTTTCCTTGGTAGCAGAGTGCCAAGCTCACCTGTCATGGGTCGTATCCTCTCAGGTCATTAAGTCCAGTCCGGCAGACTATGTGCTGCTTGATGCAGTCCTTGTAGTGGAGTGACCAAACTTCATACTGCCTATTTTAAATTCACTATACAGAACTCTCTTAGGCAGTCAATTGTTATCCATACATATGACTTGGTCAACCCAGGTCATTTGCTTCCATGCTAGCATGGCTTCCAAGCTTAGCATGGCTGCCATCCATAGTACTTCATTGTTGGTGATTTTGTCAGACCATTTGATTCTCGTTATACTGCCCGTTATGCTGCATAGGTGTCATCTGTGATCACAAAAACCCCCTTGGGGCTGCCAACTGATGTGCCAAGACTACTACTGCCCCTGCTTTCCCTGCCAGCTTGGTACTCCAGCACCCTGTCTTGTTGAGCCAGACATACCAGTCTGCTCCAACACTGATCCAGGGTCTGAACCATGTGCCCCAAAGCTGCAGACTTAACTGAAAGCAACTTAAGAAGTGTTCCTATCTTTAACACTCAGATGCCCAACTCCAAATGGGGTCCAAACCCCAAATAAATCGTTTTACCCTGTATAAAGCTTATACAGGGTAAACTCATAAATTGGTCGCCCGCTGTAACACTGATAGATATGCACAGCTGTTTGCCCGCCCGACCCCCCCCCCCCAGGAATTAATACATACTCTGGGTTAATAAGGAAAAACTGATTTTATTAAATACAGAAAGTAGCATTTAAGTGGTTCCAAGTAGTAACAGACAGAACAAAGTGAATTACCAAGCAAAATAAAATAGAACACGCAAGTCTATGTCTAATACAATAAGAAAACTGAATACAGATAAAATCTCACCCTCAGAGATGTTTCAATAAGTTTTTTTCAGAGACTGGACGCCTTCCTAGTCTGGGCACAATCCTTTTCCCTGGTACAGCCCTTGTTCCAGCTCAGGTGGTAGCTAGGGGATTTCTCATGATGGCTGCCCCCTTTGTTCTGTTCCACCCACTTATATATCTTTTGCATAAGGCGGGAATCCTTTGTCCCTCTCTGGGTTCCCACCCCTCCTTCTAAATGGAAAAGCACCAGGTTAAAGATGGATTCCAGTTCAGGTGACATGATCACATGTCACTGTAAGACTTCATTACCCACTTGCCAGCACACAGGTATACAGGAAGACTTACAAGTAAAACAGAGCCATCTACAGTCAATTGTCCTGGTTAATGGGAGTCATCAAGATTCCAAACCACCATTAATGGCCCACACTTTGCATAATTACAATAGGGCCTCAGAGTTTTATTCCATATTTCTAGTTTCAGGTACAAGAATTATTCATTCATACAAATAGGATGAACACATTCAGTAGCTTATCAGCTTTGTAATGATACCTTACAAGAGACCTTTTGCATGAAGCATATTCCAATTACATTATATTCACACTCATTAGCATAATTTTCTAAAATCATATAGTGTGCAACATCACGTCGTCATTGGAGGCAGTTTTTGGATATGGTGACGAGTCTCTAACGAGTATAGAAGACAAGGGAGCACAACAACATTTTAAACTTGGCACTTTGTGGACACTTTGACCCCTCCCCCCGTCTTGTCCAAAGTCTTTTTTGTAGATGACTGAAAGCTGAGGCAGTAGATTCTAAGCATGCTGAACGTTCTTTATCAATGCTGGTGTCGTCGGTAACTCTGCTACCTAGGTAGCAGAAGGACTTGACATTCTTTAATTGGCAGCCGTTCAATTTTATGTCTGTTGGTGATGGAAGTAATGGGTTTCTGCAAGGAAATGGTTGATACAGGATTTCTGTTTTCTTTACATTAATACAAAAGCCATAAAGGGATAAAGCATGGGCAAAGGAATTCAGCCAATGTTGTAGGTCATTTTCAGAAAGGGCAACAAATGCTGAGTCATCTGCATACAGATCCTTTATTTCACTTTGCTGGGATTTGCTTTTAGCCTTGATTCGGTGGAGGTTTAGAAGTCTGCCCATGAATCATGTTGTTAAAGTGACACCTGTAGTGGTAAGTATGTGCAGCAACTTCTAGTACTCCAGCCAAGAACAAAGTAAATAATGTAGGGGAAAGCTCACAGCCCTCTTTAATCCCATGGACTACAGAAAGGGATCAGATGAGTCAGCACCCACTGATACATGGGCCTGCATATTGTCATGGAAGCAGCGTATAAGGTTGATTAGTTTGTCTGGGCAGCCAAACTTTGCAAGAAGGCACCAGACAGCAGAGCGTTTGATTCTTACTAAGGTCGACAAAGACAACGTACAGGGACATTTGTTGTTTAGCAGCTTTCTCCTGTAAATATCACATTGGCAGTGCTGCGTCATGAACGAAAATCACACTGGGAATCAGCGAGTACATCATGTGCAATAACCTGAAGCCTTTTCAGCAACAACTTACCAAGGATCTTACCAGCGATGGAGAGGAGTGAAATGCCACAATAATTGCCGCAATGTCTGTTTGGCCCCTTTACGCTTGTAGATTGTAACTATTTTGGCATCTTTGAAATCCGGGTTAAAACCTCTTTTTCCCAGCAGAAAGAAAATAAGTCTAGTAAAGCTTTTTAGAGTGTAGGACCACCTTGTTTCAGCACGCCAGCTGGGATTTCATCAGCTCCAGCTGCCTTTGCTATTTCCATAAGTGCATTCTTAGTCTCCTTCAAAGTTGGTGGATCTTCGAATTCAAATCAAACTGGTCTTTGCTTGATTGAGCATAGTATTTGATCATTTGCGCTCTACTCACAATTGAGGAGAGTTACATCTTTTTAGTATCATACTGTGCTCAGTCAAGAGGGTACATTTTAAAAGCAAAAGCTGTTAACTACAGCGTCCAGCACACACCACTATGTCCTATTTTGGTTCAGAGACTCCAGGAGTAGAGAGGAAGGAAAAAGGCAAAGCAGCTTGAGGGGGAAAGATGTTACAGAAGAGAGAAACAGAGAAAAGGAATTGAACAGAGGAAAAATAGGAAAGCTACAGGTCTGTCTCATCTTACGCTGGGGTTACGTTCCGCGGTCAGCGCGTCAAGCGAAAACCGCATATAGTCAAAATTACATTGAGTGTAATGGCGAGCGGAATCGCCAGCACTACAGGAACAGTATTTAAATTATTTTTCTCTTTTTGTTTTTGTTTTTGCCGACCGCGTAAAGCTGAATTCGCTCATGTTAAATGCGCGTAAGATGCGACGGACCTGAGTATGAAGCAGTAAAACTGTACATATGAGCCTGTAACTTTCATCAAGTGTCTGGTGACATTAGTTAAACTCTAGTTTCATATCAACAAGAACTCCCTTATTGGAATTCTACCCTTATTTTGTAGCAAGTTGGCTTTACATAATTCCTAGTGGAATCACTGCTGAATTCACACCTCATTTTCCCAGGTGTACTAAAAGATCAGATTAATTCTTTGAGTTTGACTATGAGAAAACAACCTTTATCAACAGACTGCATATTATTTCATGAGTTTATTGGTTTTTATGACTTCATTTCTGTTATCGTTGAATGGTTGACCTGCAGATTTGGTCTGATGGATGCTGGTGCAGTAGCATGACAGTTGCTCACTTTACCTTTATTAGATGAGTGGCTAAGGAGATGGATGGAGCACACAAGTCTAACAAGAGACTAGTGATTCCCAGACTTGATTTGGTCATATCAAGGAAGTACTGAGATGTGTGTGCTCACACAAGGAGAGTTGAATACCTTGTGCCACTTGATTCTCATCTTATTAGTGAGCATAAGACAAGCCATCTGGATTTTGGCTAGATATATGATAGCACTAGCCTGGCAATTAAAGCGTGTACATGTATTGGAGGAATTAGAGAGGATAAATGAGGATCCTACGCTTTGAAAGACTCCATATCAGGGTTTCAAAAAGGGTGATGGTCTCAAGAAAAATGTGAGTTTGCATCTCAGGCTTTGCACATCTCTGTGGTAATTATGTGGAATCCCTTACTCCCCAATCTCTTGGAGTCTCCTTCAGGCTGTACACACAGAGATCCAGTACAGTACAGATGACAGCTACACAACAGAATTGTTTTTCCTGTAACATCTATTTGCCATGGAAGTGTCTACCTCATTAGACATAACGTGGGTTACTTAAAAAAGCTCTTACACCAAGGATTTGTTTCACATGCTCAGAAATGAGAAATAAGGTAAAAGCCACATCTTTTTGTGCTTCCTAAACCATACCCACATGCTGAGTATGCACAGCTGTTTGTGTAGAACACAGGAACAATTCATTTTTATGCTGTAAGGATGAAATCTAAAAAAAAGAATGAATGTGGGGAGAATCCCAGCCTTAAGGGCTAAAAAACCAGTAACTTTGAATCAAGTCTTCTTTTCGGCCTGAGATAAAATGTGTTTCCTCAAATAATCACACATTTCATATCTAGTTTCACCGGATGCAGTAAAGTATCAGCAAAAACATACTACAATTTTAGCTCAGTTAATAGTGTTGCACACTTGTGTCTTTCTATCCAATAATTTCAGAACACTTTACAAACACTGAATTAAGTCTCAGCACCCATGTTAGGTAGATAAGTAGCATTATACCCAATTGAGAATCTTGAGACACAAGATGTTATGTAAGTTGTCTTAAGGCCTTGGCTTTGCTGCTTAAAAAGGGTACTTTTTTTACCTTAGGATAGCTAACACACAGGAGGTATCCCAAGGTTTAAAAAAAAAAAAAAAATTATAGTGAAGACCAGGCACTTTAGTTTCACTGCAAAATAAACAGCCTTATGTCCCCTCCAGGCATTGATTGACCTTTGTGAATTTACCTCATAGTAAAATTAAAGTGCCTGGTCTTCACTGTGTTTTAAACTCAGGGTAGCTTACATATGTTAGTCACCATGAGGTAAAGAATGTACCTTTTTAGTAATGAAGACAAGGCATAAGATCATACAGTATTGTAAGTGGTAGACATGGGAAGAACCAGTAGTCAACTTGGAACTCTCCCAGTCCCACTGTTCTAATTACTAAAAGATTCATCTCCCTCTCAGTAAGTTTCTATTGTCACCTAACCTGAACTGGTCAGACAATAGAGACTCTAGTGCCAGCAGCATGCAGATGAGACCCAGCTCTACTATCCTTTACCACATATCAGAATACTACTACCATCAAGATGGCCCAGTGCTTAGACAGGATAAACTTATGGGATGAACAGCAGCTGGTTGAAGCTGAACCCAAGCATAACAGAGGATATGCTGGTGGGCACAGGAAAGTACACCTCTACCTCGATAGAACGCTGTCCTCGGGAGCCAAAAAATCTTACCACGTTATAGGTGAAACCGTGTTATATCGAACTTGCTTTGATCCGCCAGAGTGCGCAACCCTGCCACCCTGGAGCGCTGCTTTACCGCGTTATATCAGAATTCATGTTATATCAGGTCGCGTTATATCGGGATAGAGGTGTATTCTAAAGAGTCTGCAGCCTCGGTTTAATCTCCTTTGATTGAAGATACACACCCACGATGGTGAATTCAATCCATAGTTTAGGAGTGCTCCCAGATTCCTCACTGATGCTAAGCTCTCACATATAGCAGCATCCACAAATAACACTTTCTACTATTTCTGGTTGGCTGAGACACTCCATCCCATCCTAGCAATTGATGACCTGGCTTCAGTTATTCATCCCTCTGTCACTTCTTGCCTGGACTACAGCAGTGCGATATACCTGGCCATGAAGCCTTCAGTGCTTAGGAAACACCCACTAATATAGGAAGCTGCAGTGCATCCCCCCAGCAACACAGGTGTTAAACATATCAAATCTGTCCTCCCCTCCGTATTCTGGCTTCTTATGGAATATCACATAATATTCAATTCAATGTCTTGATCCTTCAAGGCACTTCACGACCTGGGCCGAAGGTATCTAAAAGAAGGACCAAAGCCCTAGGATGAAGACCATGGTCAGCAACTCTGCGCTTCTGGCTCAATGGAACTCTCTGGGGTATAGGTAAAGCTCAGTTGTACAGGAGATGGAACTTTCTCAGGGGTCAGCCCAAGACTGTAATGAACTCCCCCAGGAACTAAGGACCACCAAAAATCTCACCACCTTCTGCTCCAAGTGGAAGTCCCATTTCTTTCGCCTTGCCTTCTCTAACAAACATATAGCAGTTTGTGGGCATGTGTGTGTATTTTATATTAATTTATTACCATTATAAATTCCAAACTAAAACAGTCCACCTACATACACACAAATCCTTGTAGGAGAGGATGTGACAGATGTTAGTCATGACGCTTCATATACTACAATGATTAGCACAGCATAGGAACTTATATAGAAAAGAACCAAATCTATAACATTCCTTAGTATAATGGGAAATAAACTCTGATATGCTATATAATGAACCATGCTAAAAGAAGTCTTACTGTATTTTCTCAAATATGTGGGGCTATACCAACATCAATTTGGAAACATTTGCCAATTTTTCCAAACTTCTCTGGGAATGTTCACTACTTTTAAAAAAAAGATTTTAAATTTAGGATTTAAACTAAACATTATTTCTGAATATCTCAATCAATTTTCATCACCTTTAAGAGTGAGAAAAGCCACATTTTATGTGTCAAGCAACTAAGAATACTGAACAGTTTTAAAATGTAATAAAAAAAATCTAATTGATGTATCCCTGCTCAGCCCTGCCAAATTTCCCAAGGTAACTGCACCGCTGACCGCTTCAGCGCCTCCTTGAGAGCACCCCACTATTCGGTTTCAAGCCTCTAGCCGTCATCTTTCTCAGAACGGAACCCTGCAATGCTCTCCCTCCTGCCCAGGGACTCAGGCTGCAGACTCTTGCAATTCACTGTGATTAGCTCAGTAAGTCTGACTAATTCAGCACCTGCAGTCCTGTTCTCTCAGGGGCAATGACAGGGTTAATTCTTGGCTTGAATGCCAGTTACCGATCTCCTTAGTTCAGGGTGTTTACTTTATACTTTCTGAAAAGTCCTTTATGTTCTTAGGCTTCTTGAACCAGGCCAAGCGATTTCCGCAGGGGATGAAACTGCCAGAGACTGGTTACCTGCATTAGGGATGTGCATTAATTACCCCTCATTGGTTTTAGTCCCTGTCAGAAGAATCATTTAGCGCTCTCGCTGGGCCAGAAATTCAGTAATTAGCCAGCCCATAAAGATACACTTAACATTTATAAAATCAGTACAAGTCTTTGAATAGTCTGTGGCCATAGCATGTCAAATGCCCACAACAGGGACATTTGTTAAAACCATCATGAAGATGTTGCCCTTCAGAGATTGATGTTTCAGATCCCTAGCAGATCTCATTTGTTTGTTTAAACTGTTAATAGATCTAAAACGTAACTTCACTCTCAGACTTCACTCTGTCATGTTTTTTTAGGAATAAATAAGAGCGTTGCCTGTCTCTAGCACCTGACCAATAAGGGAAATTCACTTAGTTGTCCTTATTGGCTTGAATCTTGAGATAATTAGGAAATCTTGTTTAACTAATTCAATTCATTCTCAATTGCCTAGAGAATAAAACTCCACACACTTCACCATTTGAGAGCCAACTTGTGAATTTTTTTTATTGCACTTGCTTTAATCTGCACAGCAACTCATTTGGTACTTCCATTCAAGCTTTAATGGAGAAAAATGGTGAGAATGTAAGATGGCTACTCATTTTTTTTTTAAAAAGACAATTTAATGACACTGCATTGATACTAATATAATCGGAAGCGCCCATGAGGCTGCATATTGTTAAGACTACTGTCTTTATAATGACATACCCAAGTGCTTCAAGGATTTCTCTCTCAACCAGAGTTTGAAATTGCTAAGAAATAAAAGCAAGCCTAGACTGTCAGCAGCTCCCTTCTGCATCCCATAAAATGAACCAGCATACACTGAAAGCTTGAACCACTTCAGTTTAGTCGCTGTCAGACCCAGAATTCTAGGAGATTGTTTTGAGAGTCTGCACTCTCATCCCAAGGTAGTTAATTCATATCTTCATGAAGGTACAGTCTTTAATCTTCTTCCCTCTCACTCCACAATATTTTAAAGGTAAATTCTGAAGCCAAAAAATACCCCAGTGGAAGGATTTTTGTCCTTTACTGCTCCTGTCACATACAGAAAGGCAGCCTCAAATTTGCTTTAAAAAGTTGACTTTCTGAATTGTTTTCTAAATCATCATCAGCAACATCAGGCCCTTACATAAACTGCAGAGAGAGGAGATGCTCTTTCCTAGACTGAAATTTTAGACTAGGAATTGTCGTCATCCTCTCCCCCTCAGGCATGGAGAGAGCTGTAGTTCAGATGACCAGCATGGGTGTTATTACTATTCAGTTCCTCCAGCCAAAGGAGAGAACCTGATACTACCCCCAAGCAATGGAAAAAAACATTTGGTCCCATAGTAGAGTTCAAGATTAGGAAAGCCCATCTCATCATCATCATTTACAGAGTTAAATTTAGAATAACTATTTCAAATAAATATACAGTATCTTGTATTTAAATGTTTGAAAGTTGATTGCTCTCAGTCAAAAGATCTGCTGTCAATTTCTTTAATAAATTAGCTTTACATTTTTTATATGTGGTTAAGAATTATTCCAGGATATTTAAGACCTTTGTTGTCAGCTTGTAAAAGACAGCCCTGTTTAATGAATTCCTTTTCTATCTGATTTTGCACAAAATACTGGCTGTAGATTAACATTATTTTTGAATCCTGACTTGAGATCATTATTGCCCAATTGTAGCATGTATTTCTGGAACACAACTTATGGGATCAGACAGTTAAAGCAACATATCGTCAATAGAGAGAAATACAATAGGGGAAGTATCACCAGTTGGAATAGCTATTATTTGGGAATTTAAATTAATCATGTAAGGCAAAGGTTTCAAAAACTAGAATAAAATAAAGAGATAGCAGGTAGGCTTAGTGGTGCTGCTTAGTCATTCAAAAGTCATCATTAATCAAGGCAGGCACAAGGAGCATAGAAAAAATGTATCCAGTTTTGAACTCACTTTCTATTTTAATATTTATTAGCTTGTGTCTTTTGATATTAAAATAGATATCAGCTTAAACCCAGACCTTTGGGGTAGGGACAGAGTGGGAGAAGAAAGGTTGGATGGCTAATTAAATATATATGAGACTCTCTTTTGGATTACTGGTTCAAATCCAGCCAAAACTGATAGTGGGTAAAAGTTGTTGCCAGCCATGTCTGTGTGATGACAATATGTGAAATGAGTGTCAAGTATCAGAGGGGTAGCCGTGTTAGTCTGAATCTGTAAAAAGCAACAGAGGGTCCTGTGGCACCTTTAAGACTAATACTTCTGTTAGTCTTAAAGGTGCCATAGGACCCTCTGTTGCTTTTTATGTGAAATGAGTTGGTCTTAAATGTAATGGCAGATGTCCACATCACAAAAACCACCACATCTCCGGCACTCTTGTAGCCAGCTACAGCAGAAAAAGTGGTTCTTACACGTAAGCACCTTCTTAGCCCTTTAAATAAAATAAATATAGTCCTGATACTTCAGGGTTAAGGCAGACTAGTGGGAATGCTTCTATGATTATACATAGGAAGTTAGACTTAGCACAGCTGCACACATAAGAGCAATCCTTTGTGCATTCTCCATTTCAACTACAATGTTATCCCCAATTCCACTTGCCCATTAATTAATAGAGAGGTCAAACCCAGGAAAAGAAATCCTCTCCCAATAAAGAAACTCTGATAACAGAATGTTCTGTTCTGTCAAAAATACTAGTTCTAAAGAAGTGTTTCAATATAATTTTTTCTATGACTGGAACAAGAAATTTATGTTTTGCTTTATTGCATTATACATTCCATCCAAACTGCTAGGGTTTCTGGGATAAGACAGGCCGAGTATTTACATTTGAAAACAATTATTGGGCTGATGAATTTGAGAACAAGAGAACTATCTGAAAAGCTGGTATTTCATTGTGTTTGACTAACTGCTTGGTTCCTGACGACTTTAGAAAGCAATATTTTCTCATTATTGTGATCAGAATATCAAAATAATATGGCAGCACTGTTCAGCTTCTTCCCACAGGTTCACAGCTCCACCCTGCACAGCTACTTAGGAGCTGGCATAAAGGAAAAGACCACTGGGCCATTAAGATCCATAGCCAGCCTGACAGTACGGATTGGCCATTCTTTTGTGCCTACGTATGCAGTGCTATCCCATTACTTATATTACAGTAGCACCCAAAAATGTGTTTAGGGTTGTATAAACAAAAGGCAAATCCCTACTCTGAAAAACTTACAGGTTACCTCCCCCCCCCCCCCCCCCCAAATTCACATACAAAAGGTAGATGAAAGGGGACAATATAAAACAAAGTGGTCAAGGCTGTGTTTGGACATATTTTGATAGTTTTGTGTCTATATAGAGGTGTGTGTTTTATAACTATTCCCAGTTACTTAGCCAATAATTGGCTAATTTCTGAAGTTGGTCTTGTAGAGAATTTGAAGGCAGGAAGGTAATGAGCTTGGTGGACCTGCTCAGGGAGAATCTTCCAGGCTACACATTAGGCACAGAACAAAGTGCAGAGGTAGTTATAGGGGATGCAGACAGAGGGCATCATGGCTGGCATCTGTGCCAGAGCAGTGTTTGTATTTGTGTACTGGGGGCACAATAAGAGCCTAGTGTTCCAGCTGGGTAGACAGAGAAAAAGTTGGATCTTAGCAACATTGTGGTGTAAGCAGAAGCAAGATTTGGAAACAGCCTAGATGTGAAGGGGAAAGGAAAAGGAGTCTGCCGAGATACCCATGTGACTTGGGTTCCTATACTGCCAGAGTCATTCATCAATCTCCAATTTGGCCATGGCCATAGCTACCCAGGACAAAGGACAAAAGTCAAAGGAGGAGAGCCAAGATTTCTCAAAAATGACTATTAATTTTGGGTCCTGAACATGAGACACTTGAAAAGAGCCTAATTTTCAGAAAAAGCATCCATCCTCTGGAGATCAGGCCTGATCTAAAATTGGGGACCCAAAAATGGTAGTACCTACCACATCAAGTCAGTTTTGAAAAGCTTAGACAGAATAAACTTCACCAAAAATCACAGTGTTTTGTATTTTGGGTGCAAATTCCACATATGGTGTAATAACAGCAAAGAAGCTTTGACCTTGGCAAACAAAGCCCAAGCCAGAGACAACTACTGTAAACCCATTCTGGTTCCCCACCTTTTCTTTTGAATTTTTTTTTTTTTTACACAAGAAAAAAAGAACCCTCATGACTTCTTGGGGAATATAAACTCTCACCCGGAGTTCAGCCTCTGGTCATTTGTGTTGGTGCACCGTAGTTAAACTTTGTGATTCTTGGTAATTTTTGTTCAACTCTTATCAGAGGTGGGTGTACAGCTATAGGCAAAAGTCTCAAGTCATGAATTTTAATAATGATGGTGCTTAAGATAAAAATCTAGCTTCATAATTTTAATGAAGGGATGATAAGAGTTAGGGAGATAATCCACACAAGCAGAATTCTCAGAGGTACAGCGTAACCAGGAAATATACCTTTGTTAAAGGGTGTGGGAGTGTGTGTGAGAGAATTCTAATTCTATTCATACAATTCTAAGTTTTGAAGTAAAAAATTTTGGGTGGAAGGAAGTGGAAAACGACAGAGAAAAAAAACAAAGGGCCAGATCTTAAGCCATACCCACGAGAACAGATTTATTGATTTTAATGAGATTACGCATGTAAGGATTGCTTTGTACAGTCCACACACAACAGTCTGTGGGTGACAATTTCGTTTGTCAAATGCAGCATCACTCTAAAGCAGTGGTTCCCAAAGTGGGGTTTGCAGAAACAGATAAAACAGAATTCAGACTAGCCTTGGTGATAATCCCAGAAGGCTTCTTGGGTAAAGCGTGTTGTAATAATCATGTACCACTAATCTGTACATTGAGAAATTATACTAACAAGACAGTCTGCAATGTTCTTTTCTGGAAAGAATTGCTTAATTTGTGGCAGGGTGTGCCAGGGCTGAGCCCCGGCACCTCTGGGCTTGGTAGTTCATAGCCCGGGCACCTCTGGGCTTGCCACATCAGTTATGAAAGTAAAAAAATTTCTTAAACCCCAGCACCTTATTCATTACAAATTAAGCATTTAATTTAAAAGTCTCCATTCAGACTATGAACTTTCGAAATAAGTTTGACTCAAACATAATTTAGTCTTGAGAAAAGAGCACTGAGGCGGGGATCTGATAAAAAACAGTCTTCAAATATGTTAAGGGCTGTTATAGAGAGGCCTGTGATCGACTGTTCTCCATGTCCACTGAAGGTAGGACAAGAAGTAATGGTCTTAATCTGCAACTTAGGGAGATTTAGGTTAGATATCAGGAAAAACTTTCTAACTATATGGGTAGTTAAGGAGTAGAGAATCCCCACAACTGCCAGTGTGAGTCTAGGTTTACTTGGTCCTGCCTCATCACAGGTGGCTGGACTGGACGACTTCTCGAGGTCCCTTTCAGCCCTACATTTCTGTGATTCTAGAAGTTTGAAAAAGAGCATCCACAGGCAAGCTTGTTTAATCTGTTATATATTAATGTGGAACCTTCTATTTCATGGCATTTCAATGAGTCATTAACCATAGCAACCTATTCTTTAAACACATTTGCATGCTTTTTTTTTTTTTATTACACACACACACTTTTTGGAATAAGACCGTATTCTTGTAAACAGTGGGCCTGATTTGATGCTCATGTATACTAACGCACCCATAAAGCCCTTTTACATGATCAGAGTGGTTAAAACGGGCCTTTGTGAAAATGAGATTTAGGCCAGATGGGTGCAACTCAAAAAAAAAAATCTGTGGACACATTAACAGTTGGCTACAGCAGTTCAAGTTATACTGGGAGTTTGTCACTGGAAAACATAATTGCAAAATACAAAATAATGGAGTCTAAATTAACTGTTACTATTCAAGGAAGTTTGCTATCATCATGGACTGTTCTCTGAAAATACCTGCTCAATGTGCAGCGACTGTCAAAAAAAGCTCACAGACTGTTAGGAGCCATTAGGAAAGGGATAGATAAGACAGAAAACACGACACTATAAAAATACATGGTATGCCCACACCATGAATCCTGCGTACAATTCTGATAACCCCATCTCAAAACAGATATATTAGAATTTTAAAAAGTACAGAGAAGTGCAACAAAAATGATTAGGGGAATGGAACAGCTTTTATACGAGGAGAGTTAAAAAACGGACTGTTCATCTTAGAAAAGGGACAACTAAGGGGGGATATGGTAAAGGTGTATACAATCATGAAAGGTGTAGAGTAAGTGAATAAGGAAGTTTTATTTACCCTTCACATAACACAAGGGTCATCCAATGAAATTAATAGGCAGCAGGTTTAAAACAAACAAAAGGAAGTACTTCTTCACACAACGCACAGTCAACCTGTGGAATTCATTGCCAGGGGATGTTGTGAAGGCCCAGAAAAGTATCACTGATTCAAAAAAGAATTGGATAAGTTCATGGGGGATAGGTCCATCAGTGGCTATTAGCCAAGATGGTCAGGGACACAACCCCATCGCTCTGGGTGTCCCAAAACCTCTGACCGCCAGAAGCTGGGACTGGATGACACAGGATGGATCACTTGAGAATTGCTCTGGCTGTTCATTCCCTCAAGCATCTGGGACCAGCCACTGTTAGAAAGACAGGATACTGGTCTAGGTGGACTTTTGGTCTGACCCACGATAGCCATTCTTATGTTCATATTAGTGGCTCACTGCAATTCTAAACTCATATAAAGATTAAAAAAAGTATTTAACAGCATTAAGGGCAGAGGCAGCTTAGTCACAAAAATGGCAAGCTCCCAAAGAACATTAGTTACAAAGAATATCATTCTAAGGAGCAAAACAGACACAGGCTGCTTCCTCCAACCATAAGCTACAATGGATCATGCGAAGAGGTTGGTGAGGGTTGTTTTGATGTTTATTTCTTTTCTTTTTAGTGCCTTTTTAAAAAAATAGAACAAAGTTAGCAATGCATTTAAATCAATAGGCTTCTTTGGGGGACCGATGGCCTGCCCTAAGTGACCTAGTGTTCAACCTAGGAACATTTCAAATTAGGTAATTGTCAGCCATCCTATAAATTACTGTCCTTTTTCTCTGGGGGGGGCGGGATGGAGGACCCACACAGGCCAAGGCAACAGACCATCTTGAGATAAAATTATCAAATCTTGAAGAGTTAAGAGCAGAAACATTTGCTAGTACAGATTTCAGCTGCATTCAGTAAGACCGTCTCACAGTTCTGAGGGAGCAGCAAAAACTGAAAAGCACCAGTAACTGAAATATCACAGATGTTACCTTTCAGACAACAAGCATGTGACCTAAGTCAATACTCTTCTTTGCAGTGTGGGGAAAACCTTGTCCCAGCTGGTTCAAATCAGATCATCATAGAAATTACCAGATTACTGATAAGATACTGATTAGATGTAGTGAATCAAAAGTGTGGCTAAACAATAAAGAACTCCAAAGAAGATTCAGAGCACAGTGTGGTATAGAAAAAGCATGGACTCCCCAACTCTCTCTAGTGTGGAAGGATCATATATGCAATATGCTGTTTCTGCCATTAATCAATATTTATGAACTCCTAACAAGAAAGGTGATGCTTACAAGGCAACCTAGATTCTAAACAGTAATTAAACATCACCTAGGTCTTCCTTGTAAAGTGATTGTAAATCTGAATTATTTACATGCACTTTGGAATTAAAAGGACAGCAAAGCCTTTGTAAAATAAATTTTATAAATTCTAATAGTTATTCAACAAAAGAATCTTTGTAATTACTGCTTAAGTATGGTACACAGATACAAATAAATTATTCATTAAATACAACTCACATCTGGGTTTTATTATACTCTGTAAAATATACAGGAATCTTGATGTACTGAAAGAGTGCAGGTAAATACAGTATTCAAGCAATCACTATTTCTATGTACATGCTCATTAATTCTTCAAAAAACCCACAAAATTATCAAATAGATCAAAATACTGTCCTGTTTTTCCACACTTTATGTTCAGAAAACCAGCTGATAATTTACAATGGCATTAAGGTTTCCAGTTTCACAATACAAAAAGGATAAAAGGTAATTGGGATTCAGTTTATTTGTATTTTACCTGGACATGCAAGAATCCCTTGCATGTGCGTAAGCAATTTCACTTTAAAAGTAATAGTTATAGTTAAAGCAGAACCCAATAAACTAAATACTCATTTAACAGACAAACTTCAGTCTTCCATTTTTCAGGCGCTTTTTTTTTTTAAACAGTAGTCTGTTATAAAAAGACTGAGGGCAAGTTTGTACTACACTACAGGGGCCTGCATCTTCTATTGATTTTTTAAATAGAGAACACCACAGATATTTCTTCCCGAAGATCCAACATTGTACCTTTTGATAACAGAGAAACTTTCTTTTAAATTCACCTTCCCCCCCACTCAGAACTCCAGGATTTAAAAGAAATACAATATGGAGGCACAGACTTAATCTCACTTACAAACTTTATGATGTAAATAAGTGGGTGAATTGTTGATAAATCCATTCGCTAAGAACTTTCAGCCACAACAGGGTGTCAGGAGATTACATTTAAATTTTTATGCGGTTTCATTTTCTCAGTAAATTACCCTTCATGTATTTAAATAAAAATATCTCAATTTAAAACCCAGAAGTTAAAAATCTAAAACTGTGCAACAATTACTGCTTCCCTCCCACCCCTCCCCTTGTTTATTACACTGTACATGTTTCACCCTGACTGCACCTTGTTAGCTGGTTTTTTTTAAGCTTTATAAAAGTATGACAAGTTCATTTTTGTTTAATCTAAAAGAAAAAACAAAACTGAAAGATACATCTGCTTTCTTTCATGGTACATTTAATAGTGTCGGAAGGCTTTTAGATTATAAAAAAAATCAACATTTAAAACCAAATCTAAGCTTCATTCCCAGAAATAATTAAGGTTTGGTTAAGACAACATCTCATTTAACCTATTCCAGTTTCCACAAAAAGGTATTTAATTAAAAAAATCTTTAAGTTATTTGGTCCTTTGGCAATTTGCTGCACACACAATGCCTACTGTACCAAACTCATTTATTGCCTTCAAAATGGTTTTAGTTTTATTGATTATAGTTAAATCAAATGTCCTTTTTGTTGTACAATAGTGTTGTTCATTTACACAGACTAGGGTGCAGAGTCTGGAGAAGTTACTCCTGGCACCACAAACAAAATGGTAATGTACAATTAAATAAAACAGTTTTGACATTCTTAATTTTTTTTGCTGTAGATTCCAAGTATTTTTCAAGAATTTATGCTTCTTTTGCAAAACCTGCTCTTTAAAATCCTCCTAGTGTCACACACAGATCTTTCATATGCACCCACAATTAAAAAACCCCAAAATCTTCTCGTAGGTCTGTCCTCTTGTAATCCAACACGGACTGCTTTTTTTCCAAAAGCACAATTCTGACCTTCAGATGACTGGGCTCTCTCTTCAGACCTCCAGATGAAGCTTCTTAATAGGTCTCAGAATCTGAGTCATTAAGCTCATCCTCTTCTGTATATGGGTAGCCATCTTCCCTGCCAATGTTGTTGAAACTACAATAAGAGCTATGTTCACTCCTCATGATTGGCAAGGAGTCAAACGTGACAGTTTTTGAGGTGTTGGTGTAATGATTAATGGCATTGAATGTAAGGGAAGGTAAAGTGCTGCTTGATGAAACAGGCATCATCGTGGCCAAAATGAGAGCTAGACAATCAGCCACATCCTTATTGGGAGCACAGGCCAAAGCTGGTGTGTAACCTAGAAATCAAAATAAAATCAAAACCTTTGTTTAAAAAATAGGAAGTGTACAAATTCTTCAAGAGCATTCAATCAGACAGCTGTAAAAACGTTTAAATTGCTTCGTTCTGTTTAAAAAGGAACATAAAATTAAACAATTTAAAATTACAATATCATTTATTCTTGTAAAGTTTTGCTGTTAAAAAAGTATTACAATGTTTACCTGCTGATTATAGTCTCTCTCGCTATATATTACATACATACATACACACACACACCTTAGCTAAACAGGTTACAGTATACCATACAGGCGGCAGGGCTGATGATCAGGAAGAAAGATAAAACCCTGGGAAATCAGAAGATTTGAGAGGGTAGGATTTGATTGATTTATTAGGCAAAGTTAGGAATTTTGGGGTCAGGGAGAAAAACTGGGATTTCAAGCAGCCAGGAAGTTAACTGAATGAAGACAGGTAATTCTTGTTCAGTTAACTAACAGCAACCAATAATTAATTTTGCAGGAAATCTATAGGTATTTTAAATAGCCATTATAAAAAACAATTGCAAACATGTAAAGCTCCAGGATAAGGAATATCTGCACAGCTGTTCATTTCAGAATAAGCAGTCTTACTGAAATATTTGCCCCAAGGCAAGTTGGCAAAACATTAGGGTGACCAGTGAAAGTGAGATGTTAAACAATTTTTGTACTGGTATAATTTAAGCAATCTAGGTTTTGTTACTAAATAGCAATATAAAATAAGGAGATATGAAAGAGATAAACTAAGAAATCCACAAAATATTGAAGAAATGTCAACTGCATTAGTGGGTTAGGACTTGCAGTCTCCTTGCTTCAACTTAGTACTGTTTCAAACAGCATTACATTGCACACTCAAGGTTCCCTAGTGTGCTGTACCAGCAGGGTCTACATGGACCAATAAATGCGCCACACCTTAGTATGCTTTAGAATTTAAACCCCATAGTGTGCATTACCCCACCATGTAGATTATGACCTTAAGGAGTGTGGAACTCCAATTTTGGTCCCAAGTCAGCAGTATCTCAATGAATGGAACTTCTTGTGGATATAGCACCCACAAGGCACTTTGTTTTCGGTTTTTATTTTAAGATTGCCTAGGAATTTATTAGTGTTTATCCAAAAAAAAATAAAAAACAAGTGAAAATTGATTCATGGAGGACATGTCCATCAATCGCATTGTGGATAAAAAACGGATTTAAAAAAAAATTTTTTTTTTTTTTTAAATCGGATTTTTATTTGAATTGGATTTTTTTTATAAAATGTATTTTGAGGAAAAAACCTAACATTATAGCTCAAAGATATTTTATCATGGAATAGGGGTTATAAATTCTAATTCTATAGCATGAGACAATATATTAATGTAATGTTTAAGAAAAGTTTTGTAAATAAATTCCAATAGTTCATGGATTATGGACCCAATCTTATGGAGTTCCACGGGCTTCTGTATAGATTATTTAGGTTAATCTTTCTATCTACACAATGGGACTCAGTCTAGAAGATACCATCAGAGATGCTTAGTTTTGCAGTTCTCAAACTGTGGATTTGTGTCTCCAGAGATAACATGCTTGTTAACAGCAAAAATGTTTTTAAATAAATAATATATAAAGGTGAGAAGTGACAGACCTCGATCCTATTGTCCCCCTGCAAATTTGTGTACACAGAGACAATCCCTTATCTCTCTCTAAAAGTGCAGTTTCAAAAAGTTAAATGAATAGAAGATTGTTGGGGGCGGAATAGATCTGGACAAGGAGAAGAAGTCTGGAGATAAATGTGAGAAGGGAGGGACAGGCAGTAGAAACAAAAGTGAAACTGTTTGAGCAGCATATTCCAGAAGTCTTGAGGTCTTTCTGGGTGCAGCCTTCATTGATTTGAGATCTACCATACCATTTTCTCACTAGAAGGGAAAACTTATAATGGCAGCAGGCCGTAAAAGAGACCCCATTTGGGAATATTTTAAGGAAGTTCCTCTACCTGTGGGTAAGACAGGCATGCATGCAAAGTGTTTAATCTGAAAATTTTTCAAAATAAACCACTTTAAAAATGTATAGTGTGTACCTTCTAAAAATGAAACCTACATCTATCTCTGAGTTGTGAAGAATATGTAATAAGGTTGTAACAACCAACAAGAATGCACTTTTATGTACAAATCCATGATTAAATCAAGTCTTCCTGGCTAGTGATTTAAATCAATTTGATTTAAATCAATTTGATTTAAATCAAATCCACCCTGTTTCCCTATCTCTATTGGAAACGCCTCACCTAACGCATCCTAGGATTGCATTAGCCTTTTTAATGACAGCATCGCACTGGTGGCTCATAGTCATCCTGTGATTGACCAATACACCCAGGTCTTTCCCCTCCTCTATTGCTTCCAACTAGTAAATCTCCAGTTTATAGCAAATATTTGTTAGTCTCTAAGCGCATGACTTGCACTATTACATTTCATTCAATTTCTATTACTCCACTTTTCAAGGTCATCCAGATCTTGTATGATACTCTGGTCCTCCTCTGTATTGGCAGTACTTCCCAACTTTGTCTCATCTGCAAATTTTATTAGCATACTCCCACTTTTTGTGCCAAGATCATTAATGCAAATGTTAAATAAGATTGGGCCCAAGAGCAATCCTCCAGGAACTCCACTAGTAACCGCCCTTCAGCCAGACAGTTCTCCTTTAGATATGACATGTTGTAGTCTCCCCATTTAATCGTTTCCTTACCCACCTTTGGATTAATCTCCGTCTTCTCCAATTTAACTAACAATTTCCAGACCTAGGTGGAACAATAGCTGATGCTTTGCTGAAATCAAGGTAGATTAGGTCTACTGTATTTCCTTTTTCTAAAAAATTGGTTATCTTCTCAAAGATCAGGTTGGTCTGGCAAAATCTACCTTTTGTAAACCATGTTTTAGGTTATCCCAGTTACTGTTTACCTCCATGTATTTAATTACTCTCTTTCAAAATGTGCTCTAAGATCTTGTGTACAATTGAAGTCAATCTAACAGACCTGTAGTTGCCTGGGTCAGGTTTTTTCCTTTCTTATATTAGCAATTTTTCAGTCATCTAGGGTATGACCCCCGAGTTTAAAGATTCATTAAAAAATCTTGCTATTGGATTTGCAATTTCATATGCCAATTCCTTTAATATTCTTGGAAGATGATTATCTGGGGCACCTGATTGTTATTGTGATTTTGCCTCCCAGTGCTACCTATTAACAGGCGAGACTCGTTAACACACGGTACAGGAACTTGCTATGTAGCGCTATAGATTTGCTCACTAACTCACTGACATAGAAATCGACAGGAAGTGCGGAGCGGAAACGTGTTGTACGTCATTACCGCCAATGGGGCGTGGGGGGAAGAGGAGGAAGGGGCAGCAACGTTAAAGCTTTAAGGACGGTCCTTTGCTGTGGCAGTGCTTTAACGTTGCTGACCGCCCCCATTGGCGGCTCTGCTGGTAGGGACCCTACTAGCAGTGCCGCCAACGGGGGAGGCAAAAAGGGCAGAGACGTTAAATGCTGCCGCCGCAGCATTTTAAGGATGGTCCTTTGCTGCGGCAGCGCTGGGCTGCCAACGGGGGTGGGTGGGAGAGGGCGCAGCAATGTTAAAGCGCTGCCCCGGCAAAGGACCCTGCAGCGCTTGAAGGTCCCTGCCCCTTTTGCCCCCCCTTGGCGGTCGACGGGCGGGGCTCCAAAGGGAGTAACTGCCCCGGGGCCGGCGATTTAAAAGGGCCCGGGGCTCCAGACACCGCTACTGCAGCAGCGCATCCGGAGTCCCGGGCCCTTTAAAGCGCCATGGGAACCCGGGTGGCGCGGAACAGGCGGCCTGGAAGGGCTGGCTGGGGGATGCTGACCCCTAGCCCCGCCCCTTCCGCCCGAGGCCCTGCCCCGACATCCGCACGTAAACAGGTCCATACTGTAACAAGGTGTCATCAAAGAGGCAATTTTTATTTCATCAGCATATACTCTACGTGCTAAGGAATTGTTTTTGTTGTAAAAGTAGATCCAGTTGCTCAAGCTTTTTAAGGAAACCTCAACAATTGTTATTGTCTGTTCAACTGGTGTTGTACATTAGGTAACTGCACAGACAACTCTAACAACTTGTCACATAAAATAATATTGTATTTACATGGGACAATATTAAGGAAGAACAGCAAATGGGGGGAAGAAGAGCTTGTATTAAAATTATTATTTATTTGCTGAGTATAGACATTGTGCTTGACACTGTACAGAACAGAGTAAGACAGTTCCTGCCCCAAAGGAGCATTCAATCTAAGAAAAAAGTCAGATAATTAGAGTTCAAAAAGCACCAGCTGACCATGTGACAGGGATGTTCAACAGTGCAGCAGATTTTGTTTTTAGCGTTTACAACAAATCATAGCATCTACAGGTTAAAGTGAACAATGACAGTCTTTACAGGAGATGTGCATTTTGAGGAGGATTCAAAGGAAAGGGCTTTTAGAGACTGCTGTACTGGGATGAAGAGGGCATTTCAGGCAGATAGGGCAGAACAGTAAAAGGCTCACTATTGATACTCAATGCACAGAACTCCAGATCACAAGAGATCTGCAGCATTGATAAATGTTAAGGTGACAAGTAAAACAGATTTGTTTAAACTGACCATGTGTGTCACTATTTCTACTATTTGTGCGCTATGGTGAAATTAATGCAAAGAAGAAAGAAATACAATTGCTTTTTATTGTTGAAATTTTTAAGACATGCTACTTGTTAATGACCTGTTGACCAGTGTTATCTGGAACATGACATCCCAGATTAAATGCTGAAAAAATAAAACTACAGGCCAGTCTGAAGATTAAACAAATTATTTACATTTAATAATTACTCTAAAAGTACTATTTATAATCGGGATTGAGCGTCTGTCTCGCACCACCTGGGAGAGATCTCTAACACATTCTATGTTTAAATATACCTAAAAGATGAGATGACTGCTTGTCTCAAGAAGGGATAATGGACATCTGTGCCCTCAACCACCAGTTCTTATATAGCACTTTTCAGCCATAGATCTCTAAGTGCTTTACAAAGGTGGCAAATATCATTACCCACATTTTACAGATAGGGAAACTGAGGCACCGGGAGGTGACATCACCCAGCAAACCACCAGTGGCAGGCAGAGGAATAGAACTCAGTCCAGTGTTCTATCCACTCGGCAACACTGCCTCCCCTTAGAGATTTTAAAAGCTCCAGTACTACAAGTTAAGACAGAGCTGAATACAATAAGCTCAATGAATACTAATAAAAGTGAACCAAACAAGATTCCTCCCACTCTGAGGGGAAAAAGACACATTATTCATATTCTACTCATCAATAAAAAGGATTATTGAGAGAGGATTGAGAGAGAGCTACCATGCCTCAAGCATACCCACAGAGGCATTCTAAACAAATTTAACCAGAGCATGGGAAGAGCTGTGACATAACCAGGTTTTGCAGCACTGACATGACAATGAATCATTGTAGAAAATACAGAGTCCAGAAAATGGTGTTTAGCAGAAGTAGAGAACTCATGTAGATGCTCTGCACACCTGAAGTCTGAGACTGGCTGCTATCACTCATATACTATTGATCAAAGGCACCTTTTATATGACAAGTTAAAGGCAGTTTAGCTAAAGTTATGTAGTCTTGTGAACAATTTTTGAAGGTTTTCTTAGACCAAAACTTACTTAATGTTCTGGTGCCAAATGAAGGAAAAAACTCGATAAACTTATGGCTGGGTAGCACTTGCCTGATTTAATAAAATTCAATAAAGCTTTTCAAATGTACTTGGTGACAAAGAGCTTCACAAAGACAGACAGCAGAGGAAAATTACTGAATGATTAAAGTGGTAACAGATGGAATTTAGGATTAATTTCCACCGTGACTCTTACCTAAAACTTAATACAATCAGTTATATCAAGTGAATTTAATCCTAAAAGATTAAATTGAAGCTAGGAATAAAAGTTTAAAATTAAAACACGAGGTCACAAGAATCTAGTGGCTTAGAAAGAGGTTTTATCAGCTAAGGATATGATACTGGAGGTTATTACTAAGAAGATTTTTAACAGAGTTTTAAATGCAACAATTCTCTCAAATTGGAACGTGGAGGGCTAAACTGAAGTTGGTCTATCTTTTCCATATTCATAAAAAGCCAAATTTCTATTAAATTAACACAGGGAAGATACCTGTAACCTAGACAGGCCAGCATAGAAGATATTCCAGCAGTTTTTGCATGAAGTCCATGTAATGATCCACTTACATTGATAAAACAGTCACCATGCCAAGAATTCTAGATCTCACGCCTGCAAAGGTTTTTGTTGTTCCCATGACACACCTTTTGTACTAAGGTAAAGAAAAGGCTGCAGTAGTAATGAATGCTTTCTGTTTTCTCCTTCCCACCAAGCCTACTGTGACTTCCATTTTCCTGAACTGGATTTACCAATCCCTTATAAAAGGACAAGACAGACTTGAAACTTGTGCTCTGTTAACTAAAAGCATCATCATTTTGCTATCTCAGATCCTAAGCTGAAAAGAAAAGCCAGATTGTATTCATAATGGACATCCAGGGCTGCTGAAAACAAAGAAATTAAACTATTGCTATAAAGAAAAACCAGAAACCCAAATGATAATTAAATTAGATAAAACCAACAGGTCCTTTCAATTTGAAATTAAAAGTTCAAGTTAAAAAAGTTCACTTGCTACACTTTCTTCTGAGTCCCTCTGACAATTCTGTGATTTTTACTAAAATGTTTCTCTCTCCCCTGTTGCAGTGTGAAAAACCCACACAAACAGGGGGACTGACTGACTACATAGGGGAAACAGTGAAACTGATCAGACAAATAGTTCTGTCAAATTCACAAGCTACACAAACTAAAAAAATCCCGCCCAAAATATTTTACCCTTCTAATCTCTCTTCATTTTAGAGAACTACTGATGTGGCAACCACTACCTATGATAAATAATGTTTCAGATAGATCAAGCAGTGAAATATCAGAAACATAAAAAGTTACAAGAGAAAGAGAAAAAGCGTAAAAAGTGATTGGAACTATAAATTTCACAGGCATTTCTGCTGAAAAAAGCAGCAACCACTCAATCACTTTCCTTGCTAGGAAATAAAACAGCACAAGGACTACAGAGCTTTTCAGATAGGAGAAAAGGAAGTGACAGTTGATGGAGTTAAATTCCATTATGCCCCTACAAAGTGCACGATTTCACCTTTGAGATGAGGCAGTTATGTTTCCTTGCTTCTATGTACTGCAAAGCTCTTACAAGCCAGAAGCGTGAGACCCAAAAACTGGGATCTGTGGCACATACTTACTTTTAGAAATGTATACTCAAAAGATTTTAGTGCATGCCTATTAAACCCAAGTCACTAATGTCCAAAAGTAAGAGTATACTCTGACACTGCTCTTATGATTGTTTCCAATATTGCTAAAACAATTGTATTTACACCTAATATAATCAGACTGCAATGTGGAATCAACTATTTGCGTTTGATAACCTGCATTAATGTTCCAAACATAATCAGGCTCTTCCATTTCTCCTGCTTTGCTAACCTGACCCAGCATCCACATGTCCCATTCTTAGAAGAAGGCATTTAACCAGTATAAAACTTAAGAAAGTTTACCACTTTCCAAACCAGGAGCATAAACTACTGTTCCTTACTAGAAAACCAGGTAAATTTTATTCTTACCATTTTCATCTACAGCAAGTACACTTGCTCCCTTGCCTAAAAGTTCTTGAACTACAACTGTTAATCCATTTCGAGCAGCAACATGCAGAGGTCTGTGAAGACAAACAAACCTGGTTATAGACTAAGCCTCCAAACAAGATACGAAATATTATTTTAGGAATGAAGTGCCCATCTATATTGACAACCACACTATGTATATATCCTTTATTTCTTCTGTTCCTTAACTTCTTATAGAATGTAAAAATTAAAGAAAAATAAAATTATTTTCCTTTATTTAAAAGTAAAAAAGGAAAAATTTAAAGCTGCATACTCATTCCTCTCAACAGCAAAGAACATTTCTGCAACAAAAAGTATGTACTAGTAAAACTAGTTCCTTTTTATGACATGACATTGTGAGGGAATAACTCTTAATCTGGCATGCCTTATTATAACAAAAATATTAAAAAGAACTTGTTAAAAGGGTGACAACAAATGTTCCCCTTTCCACTTCAGTGTTATTATAGCAGCTAGTTGTGTCCATAATTAAAATAACTAATCTTTCACTGCAATCTGAAAGTAGATTGCAGCACATCGGAGGAATTATGCAGGTCACTGGCAATAGTCTTTTATTAGAGTACCACTAGCAGGATGCTAGTCATAGTCTATTATATAAAATAGTTGAAATCAATGTTCCCTCTAATTTTTTACATCCATGTGCAGAATTAATTTTGTTATGTTCACCAATATGGAGGTTGGGAGGTATGGGGGCGGGACGGAGGGGTTCGGAGTGTGGGGAGGGGCTCAGGGCTGGGGCAGAGGGTTGGGGTGCAGGCCCTACCACTTGAATTCAAGTGGTTTGCACGTGAGGTGCTGAGTCAGCATACCTTAGTTATGTAGAGTGGGATATTTTTCAAAAGCAGTCAGCATTGGCTTAACTCTGCTCCCACTGAAGTCCTCCCATTGACTCCAGTGAAGGAGAGGTGAGCAAACACCAAGTGCTTCTGGAAATCCCATCCAGAAACTTTAATCTTTACTTCCTCAAATGCAGGTCTACTAACACAAATGGGAGTAATTATAATTTTAAAAGAACTCTGTCATACCTCCCACACTGAAGCTGATAATTAAAAAAAAAAACAAAACAAAACAAAAAAAAACCCAGACAACACTGGTGTTTGCTTTTTAAGTCTTTAAAGATATCTGTATAAAAGTTCATAATATTTGCTGTTACTTTAAACTAGCTTATCCTACCAAATCTTTTTTCTTCTATTTGAAAACACAGCTGTGTGCTATCACCTGCTCTTCCTAATGAAGCTACATTTTATCAAAGGTTCTCTGTTAACAGCTTGCTTGATTGGGCATTCATACTTTTGATGTCAGGATGTGCTCAGGGACAGAGCATTGCTGACGTAAAACCAGCAGAGGGAGCTAAATTATTTTTCAGGGTAGTGTAAACCTGGCAATAGGTTTTTACTACAGCTGGTCAAAATTTTGCACACAAAAATTTGGAACTCCTTTTCTCTTGAAATTTTGACAAACAGGAATAAAATTGTGCAGAAATTCTCAGTTTCTCCCCTCCCCAGCCCCAAATGTTTTTTTACTGGCTTGTTGCATGCCTTTGGTCCGTGATGGTATATGGAATTTTGCTTGATTATTTAATAGAAATCTTTAAGACAGTACATTCCCAACCAAATTTAAGGTACCACAGATTTTTGTGCTATACTATTTGATGATATTGTTTGTTATAGTTGAAAGCTTTGCATTAGAAGTAGTCATTTAAAGTACACATACTCTCTGTGCTGGTAAAAAGTGGCAATAGTAGTTGCAATTAAACTGCAGCCAGTGATACAAAACCATATAAACCTTGCTGCGTACACTCTTTTGCACTCCCAGTTCTTTTCTTTGTAATTAGCGATTTTAAATAGGTTCTAATCTTTTAACCATTAGTAACCCCAGTACCCTTTCCCAGGATTGTGGTAGTCTTAAGAGCCAAGTTTTAACCTGACTTACTGTGAAACTAGTTAAAGTGAATGCATTGCAGCAGGGGGGAAGCACCTCTCCCCTGCAACAGCAGCTCCGGGACTGGGGCCGTGGGAGAAGTGCCTCTCCCCCGCCGCAGCCCTGTATGCCACAAGTAACTTGCTCCCCACCCTACTCCCTACCTCTGCGCGGCCTTTGGTACCCTGAGCTTAGAGGGAACTTAGGTTGAAATACTAATACCTTTCTTTTAGACTGGTTTCTGAAAGCCAGAAGTTAATCTAAGATCTCCAACTGTCTCTGCAGATAGAATAATTTCCTCACAAAACAAGGCACGAAGTGGCAAAAAGAACACACAGCACAATGATTTCATTATTTACTCAAAACCTTCAACTATTAAATGTAACTTTAAATTTTCAAGGCACATCCATCAGGCAAAGCGGACAGATTTACCTCAAACATTATAAATGCATCCTCTTTTAAAGCATCAGTCGAAGAGGAGTGGTAATCTAAATTTATCTAACTGATTTTAAAAAGAAACCACAACAGGGCACACAGTATACCCAATAACTTTGGTAGATCACTTCAGTTCTATATTGACTTTCATTTATTATGAAGTTTGTAAAAATCCCCAAATTAATCTCACCACACAGAAATAAAGCTCAGTGTGCGGGCAGAAGGGAAAGAAGAGGTTACACACTTTGTGCAGTAACTGTGTTTCTTCATTTGTCCCCTAAGGGATGGCTCCACTTCACATGCACATGCACCTCTCGAGCCCTTGGTTGGAGATTTTCAGTTAGTGTCCATCTGGCCCACACATATGCCTTAATGCTTCCCCATGTTTAATACCGAGGCTGTATAGGGGTGCCTGGGCAAACCACCCTCCGCTCCTTCTCCACCTAAATGTCCTGTAAGGAACAGTCTGAAGCAGAGGGGAAGGAGAGCATCTATAGGGACACACGTCTCGAAGAACTGCAATTACTGCACCAAGTGAGTAGTGTGTCTATGGGTGCTCCACTTCAGATGGCTTCCAAGCAGTATTCCCAGATGGAGGAAGGAGCTTTAGAATAGAGTCCAGAACTGAAGACAGTACTGCAGAACCAAGTGCAGCATTGGATCTGGCAACATGGATCAGGACATAAAGTTTCAAAAATGTACATGTAGTGGCCCTATATAATTCAGATATTGCTACATTCTTCAATAATGCTGTAGATGTTGCCTAAGATCTAGTTGAATGTGTTATCACCCTTTCGGTGGTAGTGGTGGTGGGGGAAGTGGATGAATGCCTGCAACATCATGACAAGTAATACATCCACATATGCATCTTGATAATCTCGGAGTAGAGACTGAGGACCCCGTGGATCCATCCATGAAGGAAATGAAGAGCTTAGATGGATTTCCTAAATTGCTTGGTCCTATCGAAGTAGAAAGCCAATGCCCTTGTAACATCCAAGGTATGTAAACAAGATTCCTGCAGAGAAAGAACTATGTGACTTTGGGGAAAACATTGGTAGATGAATGGACTGCTAAGGGGGAACTCCGATAGAAGCTTAGGTAAGAATGTAGGGTGTGGACATAAAGAGACCTTGTCCCTAAAGAACACTGTGAAAGGGGATGGGGAGGAATCTGCCATCAAGTCTCCAATCTTCCCGACCCTACAAGCCAATGTGATGGCTACTAACAAGGCCGTCTTCATACATAAATGCAACACAGAACAGGTTGCCATTAGTTCGAATGGAGGTCTCATAAGGTAACTGAGTACCAGGTTGAGGTCCCAAGTCAGGATAGGGTTTCTAATCTGCAGACAGAGATTCTCCAAAACCCTTAATAAATAAATAGATGATACTGGATGACCAAATTTGGAGAACCCTTCTACTGGAGAATGAAAGGCTAATACTGTGGCCAATGGACCTTAATCAAACTAACTGATAACTTGATTTCTTTAGCTCCAACAGATAATCAAAGATGACAAAGTGGCACCAAATCAGGCAAGAGGCAACAACAATACCAATGGAAGACTCTCTTCCATTTCTGCAGGTAAGTACCGCAGGTTGATCTTTCTTTAGTATTCAGTAGTGCCTGTTGCACTTCTATAGAGCAGGAGGATTCTCTACGACCCATCAAGGAGCCATGCCCTGAGGCGGAGAATTGCTAGGTTGGGATGTAGCATACAACCTGTATCATGTGACAGTAGATGAGGAATAGCTGGGAGCCAAGACAACAGTTGGACACATATGTGAAGCAGGTAAGGGTACCAAGCTTGTTTTGGCCACGTTGGTTCTGCCCTGTCTGATCTTGTTCATCACCATCAGTAGTAGCAGTGTTTGAGGAAATGCATACAGACCCTTCTTCCAAGATAGAAGAAAGGCATCTCCCTAGGAGTGGTGGCCCAGACACCCTCTTGAGCAGAAAACAGCACACTTCCTGTTCCTGGAGGTGGCAAAGAGATCCACTTCTGGCAGTCCCCATTTTAGGAATATTCTGTGGAGACCTTGGGTATCTAGCTTCCATTCCTAATCCTGTGAGAAGTGTCTGCTGAGGACATCAGCTGTGGTGTTCTGAATACCTGGGAGGTAGACTGGTGAAACTCGGATCTGATGAGCTATGTGCCAATTCCACAGTTTCACGACTTTGCTGCACGGGGAGGAGTATGAGGGTGATTTTTTGAGTTGTTCACGTGGCCTGAGTTGTGAGGGTATTGAGGAAGGCTCCCCATCCCAACAGTGATGTATCTGTTGTTAAAGTCACTGATAGGGCTGGGCAACAGAAAGGAACACCTTCATAGAAACTGAGTTGATCCTTCCACCAGTCTAAGGAGTCCCTCACTTGCAGAGGAACCATCAACTGTCTGTCCAAGGTGTGTTTGATTGGAGAATATGCTGCTTTGAGCCAACTCTGGAAGCAATGGAAAGGTAGCCTTGTGTGATTTGTCAAAAAGGTGCAAGTTGCCACATGTCCCAGGACCTGAAGTCCATTCCTTATTGTGGTCCAAGGGCTCCCCTGAACTGCCCATTCAGACATGACAAAGTTAAGAAGCTGTCTAAAGGAAGATGGGTTCTGGCTGTCAATGAGTCCAAATATGCCCCTAAAAACTGTATCTTCTGTACAGGGGTTAGATGTGGACTTTTTTACATTCAGCTACAGACCCAACTCTGGACCACAGCAAGGACCAGGGTAGAAGACAGCACTGCTTCGTAGGAACAGCCCTTGAGTAGCCAGTTGTCAAGGTATGGGAAGAATTGGATCGCTTCTTGTCAGAGGTAAGCAACCACAGGACTTTTGAGAACAACCTTGGGGCCAAGGAAACACTGAAGGAAAGCACTCAGTATTGGAAATGATCCTAGTCTATAGTGAAATATAGGTATTTCCTGGGTGATGGGTATATTCTTATACGGAAATACGCATCTTGTACTTTGAGGGCTGAAAACCAAACCCCTTTCTCTAATGAAGAAATCATAGCTGCTAGAGTCACACATTCTGAACTTTTGAGACTTTACAAACTTGCTTAGAAGTCTTAGATCTAAATAAGATCCTTGGCACAAGGAAACACTTAGAGTAAAATCACTAGCCCCTGTGAGGAAGAGGAACTGGCTTTATTGCTCCTAACTGAAAGAGACAGTTCATTTCTTGTCTCAATAAAAGCTTGCAAGAGCGGTCCCTGAAGATGGATGGGGTGGGGGGGGGGTGTCAAAGGGAGGGAGGGACATAACATTAAGGTATACCATCCATTTTATGACCTCTATGACCCAGTTGTCTGTAGTGATCCATCTCCCAGCATGCTAGAACTAGGCAAGGTGGTCTCTAAAGGCAGGAGGTGGGCTAATGGATGCAGCTGTAAATCCAGAGGTGCAGGAGGATGTGAACCCTTGACCAACCCATCAAACCTGTTGCTTTGGAGATGACTGGGTGATCATGGAGGACGGTTGGGAGGCCCTCTCTCTCCGAAATCTCTGTCTCTTTCGGGGGGGGGGGGGGGGGGGGAGAGAGAGAGAGAGGAGGTGTTAGTGGACCTACGAACCCGGAAAACTGAATAGCATGCGGGCAGTCTGGGACATACTAAACCTAGTCTTATTTGTAGGTGTATATATACCCAAGGATTATAAAGTAGCCCTAGACTCCTTTATGCAAGGACTCATCTGTGGTTTCCAAGAACAGCTTACAACCATTGAGGGGGAGGTCCCTCCACGGTGTTCTCTATTTCTCAGAAATCCCAAGGGATGGAGCCAAGATGCCCTGCACACCACCACCAACACTATGGAGATGGACCTGACAACAGTGTGGGCTGAATGGACATTGCTAACTGAAAATCTCCGATCAAGGGCTTGAGAGGCATATGTGCATCTGAAGAGGAGCATCTATAGGGACACTACTTGAAGAAGAATTGCACCTATTTTCTGTAGCTCAAAATATTAAAGCTCAAGAAGTAAGAAGCATTTAACACCATGAATAAACTGAAATCCATTTGAAAAAGTTATTTACAATTTGGGCCTACTTCTGCCAGCATTCATCTTGCTAAAAAAACTTTACATAATTTGTGATGCACTTGGTTTAGAACTCAGTATAACGGATTGTAAAATAAGCTTCCATACCAGTAAAATATTTTAAACATTAAAATTATTCAAGTTTTGTGCAGCTCAGTGCATGACACTTCTTGCCAGTGAGTAAAAGGTCACTGATTTTCCCTGGAGATCCACATGAGCCGTACAGTTGATTCAGGTTGTTTGGAAGAAGTTAGAAGAGACTGTCTCCACCCTCCGTAGTGTGTCCCCATTCTCTTTATCTTCCTTTGTTCCCCAGCTTGTTTTCTCTCCACCTCTTTCTGCCTCTCATTAGCCATGCGCCAGGGCAACCAGCCATTGCCTCAGCTACATTCTTCTTCTTGCTTAGTGTGTTCCATGCTGCTTAAGATCCAATATGGTGAGCAGCAAGAGCAGGAGCCTAGCTGTCTAATTCCCAAAACAAAGCAGCCCCTAATTGACAGAAGGTGATACTGTAAGGAAATCCCTTGAGCAACAATTGGATGAGAGAGATTCCAACAGGGGAGCAGGAACAAGACAGGGTTGCTAATGCTAAAACATCCAAGAGTAATTAGCAGCCCTGATAAATTTTTATGTTTTCCTCTGATTGTTAAGGCCTAATTAAAAGATTTTAGAAATCCGTGTGGGTAGGTGTTCTAGGCTGCCAATATCACTTTTTAAGAGAAAATAAAAACAGAAGAATCAGTTATTAAAATCCTCCATCCCAGTTCCAAATACATTTCACAGTTTTATAGTACGAAATGCTTCTTACATTTGAATTTCCCTATAACTGGGCTCAAAAAATAGAGTTCTGAGATAAAAGTTTTTAGACGTAATGTTAGCTAGAAAATACCAGATTGCCACATTGTTTTAATAAAAGTAAACAAAAAGTACTCTCCAGCTAGCATTTTCATAATTAGTTAACTCATCTGCTTTTTTTTTTTTTAAACAGCAAATCAGACATTTGTAACAATCATTGGAATTAACTACTATTTAATTTTTAATAGAAAAAGCTGAATAGTGCTTATAAAGAATTAACACCACAAGACTACAGTCCTCCAGATCATCTCAGGATTAGTGTCATTCCTGGTAGAATTCTTTGAGCCATGATGACCTAAGATTTTTCCAGCATCCCTTTCTCTTATTCAGATGGAAACCTAAACACTTAAAAATATTTATATAATTATTAGCTTTACTAACAGCAGAAATATATTGAAAATCCAACTGTAAAATATTGTTCAGTGGCCATACATACGTTTGCAAGGCTGCATTGGTGGCATTGATGAGGTTTCTATCCGTAATTTTCTCCAGTATTAACAAGGCACTAGTTTCATGACCCTAAATATACAGGAAACGTGTTTGTCAGATAACACACATTGAAGAAATTGTTTTGTATGTCTTTTTGAAGTAGTTTCTGGAGATTTACAGAGTTTGACAAAGATCATATTTTAAAAAATAGTTTTTCATTAACAAACAAACATGCAAAAAAGAGCTCAAATAGAAACTGACACACACCTTGCTGCAAGCCAAATGGAGTGCTGTGTTTTTACTGCTATCTTGCAAGGTCAGATCAGCCTTAGCACTGCTAACCAGCACCTCTGAAGGAAAAAAGTTTGCATTAACTAAAAAGTGTTTCTAAAGGAATTATCTATTTTCCACTTTATAAAATGAAGATTAAAACCTAAAATAATACACTTCTAATAAACATGTGTGAATGCATAATATATGTTATTTTAAAACAACGTCTTTAGTAGAATATTACTGTACATTATTAAAAGTTAAAGTAGAAGATATTTAAGCTCTCTCTTTACCAACGGTGTTAGTTTGTCCATTTTCAGCAGCCATCATTAGAGGAGTCTTTCCAGAAGAATCTACAGCATTTACTTGAGCATTATGACTGAGTAGAAGCTGTAAACACTCCACATGATCTGTAAAAGCTGCTGCATGAAGGGGGGTTCTAAAAGAAATCAAGAGGAAATGGGCTTACATCCAGGAAACGTACATAATGCTTTATTCACAGGTGCAAACTTTGGCTGTGATCCTGCAATTGTATCACTGTGGGCAGTCACTACCATAAAAATACACTAAGGCCATTATTGTTAGAGGGGTCACAGTTGCTATTATAAGATCATTTTTCAGTTTTTAAAAATAATTGGCCTCAAATTTAAAATGAATATTTAGCAACCAGTAAGTCCATAATATGGACAAGGATGACTTAAAAAATAAGATGGACAAAATACTAAAATATAGTTAATAGGCATAAAGATTTATATTGTACAAATTTTTATACAATTATAAAAATGCTCAAACTCTCCTACACAATAAAAAACCAATTCAGCTCTATTAACACAATACATGGTTTTTAAAAATCCCCAACAACATTGTCAGTATATAACCAAAAAATGCCTTTATATAGAAAAGAAAACAAATATGCCAAATAAGTTTAAAAAACATTAAGGCTATGACACAAAAGCAAGGAGATTACTGTTTGCAGTCCACTGTTTCCTAAGTGCAGTTATTATATTCCTACCTTCCTTTTGCATCTGTTGAATTTACAATGCCAGCACCCAACGTATCGATTAACATTTCAGCAGCACCTTCATTGTCATTTATGCTATTAAAAAATTAAACAGGCTGTTACTTAGAGAATGATTGAGCTTTTGTTAAATATTGTAATGAAATCTTTTACAGTAATCTTGAACTTCCTTACACAGCACAATGCAATGGGCTGAAAGAATTTCCTTCCATTTTCTGGAAAACTTCCTGTTCCAAAAGAAGCTCTACACAGCTGTCATGACCTAAAAGTTTTAAAATCAGATATTAAAAACAAAACAAACAACAAACACAGCTAAGGTAAATTAAATGACATTTCATTTGAAAGTCTTAAATGCACACTTGAATTACTTTAGATGTGGCCGTATCTGGGGATTAACAAAAACATGGTGCGTTTTCAGGAGTCTAGAAGCCACAAGTACAATCAGAATACTAGACCCAGTACTGCAGGAGTTTTATGACATTTGAAGTCATGATGCATTGGCTGGGGCACATGAAGAATGTTTAGCTAATTTAGTTCTTATAATATAGTAGCTTTACAGTTCATTCAATAGACTAACCACTTAGTCCAGTTGGAAGATTTTCTTCCACTGTACTCCTCTCTCTAGTGGAAACAGATTTTTTGGGGTTTGCTTTTCCCCCCACTGAACTGCTGAATAACGTGGAGTCACAAATTGAGTACATCCACAACATGGGCTGAAAGATAATCATGACCCAAACTTTAAAATAATTTAAACTGTAAAATTATAAACAAATATGTTCTTGCTTCTATATTATTCACTGTAATGAATTATCCCAGTGTATATTCCCTGTATACACAGTGATATTTACTCTAACTTTTAAAGTCCTCTCTTAGGTGTAAGCTCCTTTTATATAAATACAGCAAGAAAACATCTGCCTCTTGTTTGATTTTGGTAATTTTCTTCTCTCCTGAACTATTTGCTCTATTTGAACTATGTTGCGGGGACAATGGTCTCTCCTGCATCCTCACCCAACTGAAAAAACTTTAGATTGCAGTGTTTCATCTCTCTCTGAAAGGGACATCGTTCTAGTGGGGTTTTTCCTGGAGTTTGGTCATAAATAATGCCACTGAAACTGATGTGGATGACAATGCTGATAAGCCTCTGTGTGTCATATTGGAAATTCTCTCACTGATTCTTCAGACAAATACCAAGAATAAATGATGATATGCATATTTAGAATACAGAGGTGAAATGTAAGTACGGATTAATGTTGTAACACAGGGCCTACAGCCTCAGGCTTGTAAAATATTTACCTTAGTCAAACAAGGCCTCAGGCCTAAAGACTGGTTAGTTACTCATGTCAGCCAATGACTGACCCTATATCATAAGATGAAACAGTCAACTGCTGAAATGTAGGAAATATACGTGGCAATGTACCAGTTAAACCCGGTCTGAGTATTTTAGGGATTTTTCAAACAAAGCGTCAGCAAAGTCCTAACCACCAGCATGGTAACCGAGAGACGTACATGTTAACAAGTATAAGGGGAACTAACAAGTTAGCCTAAGAAAACTGGATCACACCAAAGGTAGTAGGATGTGGAATTCAAATAAGGAAAAGAGGTTGAAGCCTTCATCAATATGTATGAACCAAGTAGGTGTCAGCGAAACACATTATAAAAGATTAATCCAGGCCTGCGTGTGTGAGGAGATCCCAGGCTGACCACCACTGGTGCTGATGATGATGATGGTGAGAATGACAACGAGGATGACGACTGACACTTTGAGTTTCTCCACAAGGGATGGTGTAAGTAAAGCAAATGCTAGATGTTCCGTATTGTTCTCTCTCTCTCTCCCCTCTACCAGACTGCTGTGTGTATATTGTTGTTTGGTTGGCCAATACAAAGTAATTATTACAAAAAGAGACTGTTGTCCCTGTTGTGCACCATTGTCCCTCGTTTATTGATAACCTCTCCTCTGTACTTGATTTTGGAGCTGAACTCTCACAGACTGGGTATAAGCCCTCAGACTGGAGTGGGTAATTATTTAAAATAACCTGTAACTACAGATAAGGCTACACCAAACAACTTAGTTTTCTCCACTCAAGCACACCCGCAATTTTCATCTTCCTATTTACTGTTAATCAGAGCTTTCCAATCACATAACAAAAGCAAAGGAAAACATTAAATATTTTCAGGATCTGCCTACATGCCTCCAGCTTCCATCCAGGACACACCACACGATCCATTGTCTACAGCCAAGCTCTAAGATATAACCGCATTTGCTCCAATCCCTCAGACAGAGACAAGCACCTACAAGATCTCTGTCAAGCATTCTTAAAACTACAATACCCACCTGCTGAAGTGAAAAAACAGATTGACAGAGCCAGACGAGTACCCAGAAGTCACCTCCTACAAGACAGGGCCAACAAAGAAAATAACAGAACACCACTAGCTGTCACCTTCAGCCCCCAACTAAAACCTCTCCAGCGCATCATCAGAGATCTACAACCTATCCTGAAAGATGATCCTTTACTCTCACAGATCTTGGGAGACAGACCTGTCCTCACTTACAGACAACCCCCCAACCTAAAGCAAATACTCACCAGCAACCACACATCACTGAACAAAAACACTGACCCAGGAACCTATCCTTGTAACAAAGCCCGATGCCAACTCTGTCCACATATCTATTCAAGTGATTAGGCCCTATGATGGTGTCACATCAGCCATACCATCAGGGGCTCTTTCACCTGCACATCTACCAATGTGATATATGCCATCATGTGCCAGCAATGCCCCTCTGCCATGTACATTGGCCAAACCGGACAGTCTCTACGCAAAAGAATTAATGGACAGAAATCTGACATCAGGAATCATAATACTCAAAAACCAGTGGGAGAACACTTTAACCTGTCTGGCCATTCTATGACAGACCTGCGGGTGGCTATCTTAAAACAGAAAAACTTCAAAAACAGACTCCAACGAGAGACTGCTGAGCTGGAATTGATATGCAAACTAGACACAATCAACTCAGGGTTAAATAGGGATTGGGAATGGCCGAGCCATTACAAACATTGAATCTATCTCCCCTTGTAAGTATTCTCACACTTGCTTCTTATCAAACTGTCTGTACTTGGCTATCTTGATTATCACTTCAAAAGTTTTTTTTCTCTTACTTAATTGGCCTCTCAGAGTTGGTAAGACAACTCCCACCTGTTCATGCTCTCTGTATGTGTGTATATATATCTCCTCAATATATGTTTCACTCTATATGCATCCGAAGAAGTGGGTTGTAGCCCACGAAAGCTTATGCTCTAATAAATTTGTTAGTCTCTAAGGTGCCACAAGTACTCCTGTTCAATTTGTAGAAGGATATTTTGTTCCTTGACTTATTTCCTGCAAAGATATTGTAAACTAATGTTTGTCAATTACTGCACCATAAAAAGAAAGCTTTTAAAGATTCTAAATAAAGATTCTAAATAAAGAAGCCAATCTTGGATGCCATTGCATTGTGTTTCTGGAGTTTAGTACTGCATGTTCAAGGATCCTTTTTGGCAAAGACAAAAAGAAAGATATATAAAATCTAGCCCACATTACTCATTGGCCAAAACAAAAAAATATGCTTACACTTGTCCCCAAATCATCATCAGATCCATTACTTAACCACAAATTAAAAAAAAAAAATGCTTTGAAATCTTACAACCAAACATGTTTAATTTGCTTATTGTCAACCACGTATTAGTACATAGCAGGCTGTATATACTAAGAAAGCTATTGTTCAAATAGACTGCAGAGAGTTCACTACAAGATCAAAGCTCACATTCTAACACAAATGCCCACCCTGGAGAAGCAGGTTTAACTCAACCCATTTCATTTGTTTCCATTGCTGTTGTCACCTCTCTTTTTTAGCGACTAAACTCCCACAGAAGTAAGAGCATGGGTACATAGTAGTCAGTCAAAATTCAACTCCAATGCACCCTTTGCAAAATACACCAAGGAAAATGTATTTATTACTTCTTGCTTCAACAGCTTGACAAAAACAGTCTCAGAGTTAGTAATCCTACCTAACTTTTCCTCCTCCACATAAAACTCCTTGGATTTTTTTTTTTTTTTTTTAATATTTTTAATATTTGTAGTAAAAGATTTGCCTAGTAAGACCGATTTTAACTAAATTTCTTAGAATTTTTTTGTCTACAGCCATCTCTGCAATTTTGACAACTTTAAAGAAACTGCAGTTTAGAAAGTACATTTTTTTTATTTTTCAAGATACAGATAACGAGACTGCATACGTCATGAACAGATGTAAAACTGAGAGTATGCAGAAATGGAAGGTAGACTTCCTTCTCTCTAAAACTTAAGTGTTGACTAATTGATTTTATTTAAATTAGACAAACTTATAAACAATGCATATTACTTTAATTTTATTTTTTGCAGGAAGTAGTTCTAGCTAGACTAGCGATTGCATGTTCTCATCTCATCTCACAGTAGTTTGACATGAAACTAAAGGCTAGATAGTTATGGAATGAAAACATCCAATTTTTCTGTTGCACTGAGACACTGTGGTCAAATTCACAGTGGATCACTCATCAATAAGGCTGTGAGTTTATCACGGAGGTCACGGATTCTGTGACCTCCATGACTTCTGCAGCCTGCTGGTGTGCCTGGCCCGAGGCCTGGACACACCTTCGCCTAGGAGCTGAGCGAGGGGGATGTTGCCACTTCCGGGGAGCGCCACAGGTAAGCACCTCCCAGAACCTGCCTCACCCTGTCCTGTGCCCCAACTCCCTGCCCCCTCCCACACCCAAACTCTTCTGCTGTTGCTGGGGGGGTGGGCGGAGACAGGTACCCCCCCCCCCAAGCACCAACGGGGGTCCCGGGCCGTGCCTCCCCCTCCACCCCCCAGCACCAGTGGGGTTCCTGGGCCACATGCCCCACCAGCACTAGTGGGGGTCCTGGGCCGCCCGCCCAGCATCCACAGCACCCCCAGGCAGCCCTCCCTCCCCCAAGTTTCCATGACGGATATATAGTAAAAGTCATGGACAGGTCACGGGCCATGAATTTTTGTTTACTGCCTGTGACCTGTCTGTGACTTTTACTAAAAATACCCACAACTAAAACACAGCCTTACTCATCAAGCATTCACAAATTTAGTTTTGCACATCTGGTAATTTTAGTTTATTCTTATTCTATTCAATAAAATTAGTCTTAGAGATATAGTCTGTAGCTTTGCCTATAAGTATAGACTGTATCGCTATTCCCTCAGCACTAATTAGGAAAATGAGCTTTAAGCTCTTACTTCTCTGATTAACATATTGCAGCAAGGCAGAAAATGAAGTAAATGAGAACCTTAATTACCTGTGAAGATTAGGTTGTGGCTGTGTCATTAAGCAAAAGCTCTGAGTGAACCTCTCACCCTCCAGAACGTACTGAGGCAGCAAGCAAAAGGAAGGGGAAATGCTATGACCCTTCCTGATGCCTTTTGTTCTTCAAATACTGTACTTGTACATGTGGTTTGATCTGAGGCAGAAGGATCTTACGATATCAGTGAAATACTTCAAGATGAGTTAATGTGGAATTATTTTATTCTGATTAAACTACTTCCTAATTAAAATAATTTCTTGGGATAAGTGGCACCATTTCTGCTTCAACAGTGCTATCCTATCCAAATTTTCTCTTTTATTTTTCAACATTTTTACTACTTTTTAAAAGTACATATTAAAACACAGAAATAAGCACAGAAAGACAGTATATCATATTAGATATTGGAGTTACTATACAAATAAATTCAACTTATTTAAAAATTATTCAACTATTGGCTTGAACCTGCTCCCATTAAATGTTGCCTGAAGGGTTCTGTTTCATAATATTTAGAAACTAAGGATATGGCTACACTACCTGCCGGATTGGTGGGCAGCGATCGATCCAGCGGGGGTCGATTTAACGCGTCTAGTCTAAACGCGATAATCGACCCCCGAGCGCTCTCCTATTGACTCCTGTATTCCACCACCGCGAGAGGAACAGGCAGAGTCGACGGGGGAGCGGCAGCAGTCGACTCACCACAGTAAAGATCTAAGTACGTAGCTGAAGTTGTGTAACTTAGATCGATCCCCTCCACCCCCCCAGTGTAGATCAGGCCAAAGACTCAAATATATGTCAACAGAATGGTATATATTCAGTGATTCACAAGAGTTGAGAGCCTTTCCTATAATGAAGATTTGTCACAGTTAGTACAGTAGTACCCTCAGAGTTACAAACACCAGAGTTACGAACTGACCAGTCAACCACACACCTCCTTTGGAACCAGCAGTTTGCAAACAGGCAGCAGCAGAGACAAAAAAATAAAAATAAAAATAAAAAAAAAGCAAATACAGTACAGTACTGTGTTAAACGTAAACTACTAATATACAGGAAAAGTTTAAAAAAAGATTTGACAAGGTAAGGAAATTGTTTCTGTGCTTGTTTCATTTAAATTAAGACGGTTAAAAGCAGCATTTTCTTCTGCATAGTAAAATTTCAAAGCTGTATTAAGTCAATGTTTAGTTGTAAACTTTGTAAAGAACAACCAAAATGTTTTGTTCAGAGTTATAAATAACCTCCATACCTGAGGCGTTTGTTACTCTGAGGTTCTACTGTGGATGGATGGATGGACAGATGGATAGGAGTGATGTAAATATTAAGAGATATACTTAGGTCAATTTTTTTTGATATACATACAAATCGTGTGTGTGTGTCCAGAGTTACCTATTTTGCATATCTGAAAACGGGATATGTAATGATTTGTGTTTTTGTGGATGATAGATACCTTTCCCCCACAAGATAATCTGAATAAAAGAACAGGTTACTGTATGATTAAACATGCCCTGTATCTGCTTAACAGCTAGAAAGAGTCTAAACCTTATAAAGCCTAGCTTGTAAATTGGTTCTAATTTAATCCCCCCCCCCCATATAACACGTATATACAAATAACAAAACACACCACACCCACAAAAGTGTTTTTTAAATGTCTAATCACTAACAGTTTTACATATTACTTCCAAAACAAACTCAAAACTCAGTGTGGGTCTGGGAAGGGGAGACGTGACAGGGATCTTCAGCAAGGTAGTTTTTTTTTTCTTTTTCTTACTTGTTTTTCTGTCCTGTTTCTTGCACTTTTTACATCAGAGTATCAAGTAGGAAGATATACAGCTACACAAATGTTTGCATACATGGTTGAGTACTAAACACTAAGATAAGTAATATATTGAGTCATACAAAAAACGAAAAATGTAGCAACTATTACAAAACCATACCCCAGGATGAGCTAACTGATCATTCAGAATCTTCTGGGGTACAATAACAACAGGAAATGATGGGCAAAGAAAAAGAAAGGCGGAATCTACTTATCTAGGAGAACAATTCAAAGATAGGAGTTCTGAAAATACTGAATCATGCTAATTCTGCTTCTCTGGGCTTGTCTATATGAATATTTAGTTCGCAGAAAGTTAGGGTGTAAATCTATCCTGCACTGCCCTGCTGCCGCACATTATAAATTCCCTAATGCATTTTAATATACTCCTGTTTCAAAGAGGGGTGATTTAAAGCACACTAAGGAACTTTTAGTGCATGGAAGCAGTGTCCACATGGGTACTGAGTGTGCAGCAGTCTAGTGCAGGGTAAATTTACACTCCAGCTTGCCGCAAATTAAGTCTTTGTTTAGACAAGTCCTCTACTAAAAAACAACAACAGAAGCCGCCATCTATTTCACTTGCAGCAGAAATAGGTACATAGGTACATGGCAAATGCACACACAAGTTGGTATAAATTTCCTTCATCCTCCTTTTCTCTGTTCCTTCTGCTTGTTTGTTACATCTGCTTGTGTCTTGTCTTATCTTAATTAGATTGTGACCTCTTTGGTGCAGGTTCTGTGATTCTGTATGATTGTATAATGCCTCCCTCACTGGGGCCCAATACTGACTGAGGACTCTAGGAGGCACTATAATAATACAAATCCCTACTTTAAGTACAAAATGGAACTCAACCTTAAATATGGAGTTGTGACCAGTGCCTCTATAATAAATAAATAGCAGCTAATGAGTTTTAAACAGAAAGTTGTGGTCACTAATAAAAGGACTCCTGAAGTCTGGTGTTGCAAAATATATTGAAATGTCAAAGTGGATTAGTTCACTATTTTGTTTCTGAACTTTCCCCCTTGATCTGTTTGCTCCTCAGTTACCTTATATCTGCTAGCTTTGTAAGAGTTCTGTCTTCTTACTTCTGATTATGCTTAAGATTGCAAGACAGAGAATGTTTGGAGCACTAGAGAGATAAAGTCCATCTCTCTTGCAAGAAAGTGCTAAGTACACTGCTTTAGAATGAATGGAAAAATAAATGCAACAAATCTGCCCAGAAAGCTTATTCACTTTTTAGAATTAATAACAATAAAAGACTCCAGTGTCTTTAGTTTGCTTTATGAATAGTGCTCCATCTGTTTCACATTTTTATTATTAATATTTATATTATGGTATTGCTTAGATGCTCTTATCAATATTGGGGTTCCACTGAGCTAGTATCTACACCTACATACAGATTCCTGCCCCGAAGGCTTTGTAGTTAAGACCACTTTACCATTGTACTTACCATTATAACAGGCCCAGTGCAGTGATGTATATCCATGATTGTCTGCTATGGCCGGTACCGCATCCACAGATGTTGCTGACTGCAAGAGAGCTCCTAGAACACCAGTATGTCCACATGCAGCTGATAAGTGTATAGGTGTTCGCCCTCGGCAGTCTCGTAGCAAGGACTTAGCACCATGTTGAAGCAATGCTTCCACACACTCCTCATGCCCAGTAACTGCCTGGAAAAGAAAGATACAATATGCATGTGTGCGCACACACACACACACACACGCACGCACACACACACACACACCCCCTCCCCCCCAAAGAAAAAAATATCTGTTATTGCCTTAACATACAATATTGTGAGCAGGCTACTACAAAATAAGTCCAGTCATTTTTACTTAAGTAAGTGGGCATTGCAAAGAAAAATTCAATAATTATTAGCTTAGTGATAGAGTACGTTTTTCTTTTGCGATGGCCAAAGTGATATGCTAATCCCCAGGGCCTCCTTAATTGTAGTATCTGGCATGGACTTTAAAGAAACATTTGGCATCTTGTACATAGAAAACACAAAAAAAGGAGTTATTTTCTTCCTCTCTCCAATACTCTCCCTCACCCCCAACAAAAATGATACCTTGGAATGTTCTAGCTAATGTGCTTCTGCAAGTTGAAGTGAATCAGACGGTACAAAGAACACTGAAGGTAAAGTGCAAAAGGGCAAAAATCTAACCACTCAAATGCAATAAAAGAGAAGACCAACCAAGCACAGTAGAACACTAATGTTAGTGGAATTAAAAAAAAAAAAAAGAATCAAATTCAGCAATGATGCAAACTGCAGACATTCTCAATTTGTATTTAAAATTGATGCACACCTTTTTGGAAATGGCAAAAGGGAAATATTTTCTTACCCCTCTATGTAATGCAGTTCTTCCCCATTTATCTTTGGCATCTACGTTTGCTCCTTTGTTAAGCAATGAATAAACGCAGTCTGTGTGCCCATTGAGAACAGACAGCATCAGAGGAGTCCTGAACAGTGAGACAAAAGAGTAAGAAAAAGTTTCCATGTAGGTTACACTTTAATAGTCTAGTGGTCAGCTAACATACTTAAAACTCCAGAAACAACTTTTGTTCTCCTCCAGAAAGCTCTTCAACAACTGATCCATTAGCGAACATCACTTTGTAAACTAATCTCAAAAGCAGTACTGATATTTTGTTTAGACATAAGAAGGGAAACCTATTTCCAAGAGTGTAACATAAAAAAGCTAATTACATCACTAGAGCCTATTTTCTCAGTGTTTAGTGAACAAAGTAATCTTAATTTGTTTCCTGTGGAATGAGGATCAAAATTCTGTGAAATTTACATGTGTGGTACTCAGACACAAACTACATTAATCCTAGTTAGGATATTGTCCCTCCATTTAAAACAAACAAACAAAAAATCACCAATGGAAAATAAGGACTTTTTTTTGCGCTATGGGGTCCAGAAACTATAATGTAAATTATAGGATGCAATATCTTGTGAAAAATCAGAATAAGGACTTACTGTCCACTTCCATCTTGAATGTCCACTGCATTCTGTGGTTCTGCATTGCCTATCAACAATCGCAAGCATTCTGAATGACCATTTGTAGCTGTAAAATGTTACAAAAACAATCAGCATATCATGTTTATCATCCTTGGGTATGAAAATATAAATAGTATTAACAAAATGAAGATGTCAGCTTCTACTAGAACCATTAATACAAGCACTCATTGGCCATAATGGGGTCAGCATTTATAACTTAATTTGAAAACAGGAAATCTTTGACCTTATATCCAATACTCAAACATGTTTTTAACAATTAAATATTCAAAATCCATAGAACTATATTACAACTGAATAGAATGTGATGGTTTCAAGATATGTGCCATTGTTAATGACTATCTTCTTTTGTATGTAAATAAGGATGAGAATATTAACCATAACTATAGGAACAGTTCATGCCTATGTTAGTTTAACAAGAAATAGTGCTTCACTTTCATTCTTTATATATACTCATTAACACAATTATTTATTTAAAGCAAGTGAGTCCTTGTCTAACCTACCACACAGATTTAATGCTAATATATTGTGTGTGTATTTGTAAGGGATGGGAAGAGAGATCACACTGAAGAGAGGGGCAGGAGAACAGTTACACAATTAGTAGGAGGGATAAGCCAAGAAGAGGAAAGTTAGGGAAACTGTATTTAAAAGGAGTTCTTGAGAGATAAAGTTTGCTTCCTGGGCTACTGCATTGAGCCCCTGGAAGTAGGATACACCTCAGGTTGCTCAGCAACGACCTGTCCGGCAAATCTGAGAATGGTGCTAATGGAAGCTGAAAGGAGGGAGAAAACAAACAGAAGAATAAAACTGGTGTTCAAGGGGAAAAAAAAAAGTGTCTCTCTCTTATGGCGATCTAATATTGTTTATGGACTGCTCTTTTTACCAAGACATTTTAAATGACATTTACTACTATACCATTGGCAACTT
>NW_020664435.1:12512888-12571109 GCF_002925995.2 Terrapene triunguis | reverse complement strand
AAAAAAAAAAAAAAAAAAAAAAAAAAAAAAAAAAAAAAAAAAAAAGTAAAGTTCACTTGCAAAAAGACAAGAAAGGAATGAATAACTAAGTATCCCTTAAAAAGACATTTTTTGGGGGGAAACCACAGGGAGAAGTGAGAGAGGGGGAGAAAGGATTAAAAATCATCATCAACATTAATTTTTTCAAAAACTCAGTAAGAGTTCAGTCACTTAATCCTTAAAGCACTGAGTAATAACCATCACACTTCTCTTCTCACAAAACTGCCAGAGCTCTCCAAGATACAGATTAAAAGCAGAGCACTGTTTGATGCCATCACAAATTATGACAGCTAAGTTACACAACATATCTCAACACTACAATGTCCTACAAATGGCAGGGCCTTGACCATGCCATTCACCCACAAACATCCTAGACAGCACAGCTGTTTGGCATGGAGGGAAATGCACACTGCATCCATTTAATGCAGGGGTAGGCAAACTTTTTGGCCCAAGGGCCACATCTGGGAATAGAAATTGTATGGCGGGCCATAAATGCTCACAAAATTGGGGTTGAGGTGCGGGAAGGGGTGAGGGCTCTGGTTGGGGGGTGCGGGCTCCAGGGTGGGGCCAGAAATGAGGAGTTCAGGGTGCGGGAGGGGGTTCCAGGCTGGGGTGGGGGGTTGGGGTGGGAAGGGGTGCAGCTCTGGCTGGGGGTGCAGGCTCTGGGGTGGGGCTGGCGATGAGGGGTTTGGGGCGCAGGAGGGTGCTCCGGGCTGAGACCGAAGGGTTTGGAGGACGGGAGGGGGATCAGGGCTGGGACAGGGGGTTGGGGGGGGGGAGAAAGGGAGGTGAGGGCTCCAGCTGGGGGTGCAGGCTCTGGGGGGCACTTACCTCAAGTGGCTCCCGGAAGCAGTGGTGTGTCCCTTCTCCGGCTCCTTCGCAGAGCCCCCAGGCTGCCCCTACGCATAGGAGCCGGAGGGAGGACATGCCGCTGCTTCCAGGAGCCGCGTGGAGAGGCCCCTGACCCTGTTCCCAGGCTGGAGCGCCGGATTAAAATGGCTGGCGGGTTGGATCCAGCCCACGGGCCGTAGTTTGCCCACCCCTGATTTAATGGATGGCAGAGGTACTACACTCCTCCAGAGCCCAAGGAAGACATCTAACTAAGGCATTTTCTCTCTCTCTCACTAAGCTAAGGCACTCCCACTACCTCATGCTCTTCCTCATCCTCCACAGTGCAGAACATAATTTAAGACGTAATCCACTCTGTTAATGCCACAGAAACAACAGACTGCTGTGCATTATTACATGAACAAAATAATATAAACCCCAAACCCATGCATTTGTGTTCAGCACAACATACCTGCAGCATGTATTGGAGTTCTCTTTACAACATAGTCTTTCACTAAGATTGATGCTCCCTGATTAATAAGTACATCCACACACTCCACATGTCCCTTAAAAGCTGCAAGATCCAATGGTGTCCTTCCATTATTGTTCCTCACATCAAGGTCCAACAAAGACTGCACCAGTACTTCCAGAGCTTGATGGTGACCATGATAGGCCTAAGGGAATATTAACACAGTGCAGTAGTGTTTCATTTACATCAGAAAAGGACACTATGAAAATAGTGTGTAACAAAAGCATTTAGAAGAATATCTGCTGTTTTAAGTAAAAATCAATCATTTTGTAACCAATGTTAAAAACATACTTTCAACTGAACAATCTGTACCTATTTTTATTTAATTTATTTTTTTTTTATCAGTAATTGGAAGAAATTAGAAAAAAATGTGTCATTTTTCCAGTTTGTTTACTTTGTGTATTTGATAACTCTTTAGGTGCAGTGAACTTCACTGCTTTACGATCAGGTGCATGACTCTTATGCATTGCTCTAGTTGGGGGCTCACATGCAGACTCTTCATTACCCTCTGCAGAGGGCATTTATTTGTAATAGCAGCAGCAAAGCTGAAACTGAAGAGGCAGATGTGCTCACATACTTAAAAAGAAATGGGAAAACAGGTGGGCCACAACTATGTTCAGCGTTGTTGCACTCAGGATGCCCATAGGATCTTAAAGGCAGAAGGCATATAGGAAAAACTAATTTAAAAAAAATGATTTTCTATTTTTTTTTTTTTTTTTTTTTTTTTAAAGGCAGGACAAACATGAAGTGATGTATCAAAATTGCTCTTTTTAAAATTGTCATTGGCAGTGGCCCTTTAATAGGGCAAAATGTTTACAAATAATATGGTAGAGCAGTAAAAACAGAAGTTAAAGCATTTCAAGTGCAGTGTATTAAATGGAATGAGGTCAATAGATACACAGATCAATTCTTTATCCTATATTATGTTTTTTTCAGATTTTCATCTTTTCAAGACTTTATATACCACAGCCCTGTAAATCATCTTGTGTAAAAATTAAAGGATGATTAATACATAACCACTGCATTTAGTCTTTTATACAAAACACAGAACATTTTCACATGACAGAATAAGGACCCAATTCTACAAGAAGCTCTGAGTGGATGAACTCCTGCACCCATGGGGAGCTCCTGGCAAGATCAGGGTCTAAGTGATTACGTAAAGACAAAAAAAGTTAGTTTATTGTAATATAGAATCAACTTTTTATTTTAAAAAAACTTTTTGTAGATTTTATATTTATGTAATACTTTTTTTCCCCTTCAAAAGAACATGCTAAAACTGGAATGACAGGAAATTCCCTGAGACAAAGTGGGTGAGGTAATAACTTTTATTGCAGAGGTTCCCAAACTTTTCTTATTTGTGCATCTCCTTTCAGAACTACCAGCTGTCCGTGTACCCATATCCAGATCTACCAGCTGCCCATGAACACTACCCTTCTCATCATTGACACTGTGTGTGTTCTTCTTAACACTACCTTTCTTTAGCCATCTGCCCATATTTCACTGTTATGTACAGATATAGTTATAGTGCAACATATACAACCAAAAAAAAACCTGATTAAGTTCTGAGCTCAGTCAAATTGGACAGATGCTGAGCAACTCAACCCGCACTGTACAGTGGTTGGAGGTGTGGGCTCTCTCTGTCAACATCTCTGTGTTCTCACCGGTACATCTTGAAGTAAGTTAATTACTGTATTTTATAACAAATTCTCAGTTTCAAAGCTTCATCTGAATAGCCTATTATGAGAATGCAATAAATAAAATAATAAATAAACTATTATACAATTTCTCCCGCAAGTCTCCCAGAGATGTCTCATGTATCTCTTTTGGGAACTCCTATTTTATTGGACCAACTTCTGTTGAAGAGACAAGCTTTTGAGCCCCAAAGAAATCTCCTTCAGGTCTGGGAAAGGTACTCCCAGCCTCACAGCTAAATGCAAGGGTAGTGTGGCCCACTAACACCCACTAGCCACCTGCAGAGGTATTAATGGACCGCTCTACCTTGAATGGTCCCTTATATTATGTGCTAACTGCTTATGCTAAACAATCTGTTCCACCTTGCATTTAGCTGTGATGCTCAGAGTACCTTTTCCAGATCTGAAGAAGAGCTGTGTGTGGCTCCAAAGCTTGTTTCTCTCACCAACAGAAGTTGGTCCAATAAAAAAATATTACCCCACCCACTTCCTGTCTCTGATATCCTGAGACCAACACAGCTACAGGAAATTCCCTGTAAGAAAAAATAAATAAATAAAGACAGACCAGGTGATTGTTGTTGGCAGAATGGAGAAGATTTGGAAAGTGATGCAATAAGACTAGAATTGATAACTGTGGGAAATCTACCGTGTAGACCTGTCATGATAATGTGTCAAATGTCATGGTACAGCTGTGAGAACAATGAACAACTTCAAGTGCTGGTCCAAGCTATTACAAAAAAAATAAATAAAAATCAACTGTGTTTATTTGAGTTGTCAGGAGTCCTTCATACCTCCTTGGGTGTCTAACCTATAAGGGGGCGACACACTGTCCCCATTCTCAGTATTCCAGAAACTGCTCAGACCTGTTTTCTTTTAGTGTTCAGGCTGTATTTTATTCTAAGCCTTCCACCCACACCAGTACAGTGTAACACCACAGTTTTAAGCCTCTACATCTTTCAGCCCTTCTTTTCTAGGGCCCTAGGAGGAAAAGAGATCTCTCTCTTGGAAGCGCTTTCCTTCTACACTCAGCTAGCCCTGTCCTCATCCGCTTTGTAACACTTCCTTCTCGGCCTTCATCAGCTTTTATAGCTAGCTGAGGGCTAATTAGTTTCTGACATCCCTAGCCAATCCTTCTGATTAGCTAATTGTTCAATTAGCCATCACTGGGGAAACTAATTGAGGCTAAGAGAGCTGAGTGCGAACTCACCTGCCAGGTTTCAGCACTCTGTCACAAGCCAGTGTCCTCATGTAATTTCAGGCCTAGTCCCCCCTTTTTTTTCTATTGCTAATTTTAGAAGTCACCTTACTGATGTCCCATCATTTCTTTTGGTCCTGTGTATCAAAAACACGTGTTGTCTCATACCTGTGCACCATCAATTTTTAATATTTGCTTTACACTTATTTAAAAGGGGGCACTTTTTGATTATTTTAACCTATGATTAGAGAAAAAATATTTTATTCAAGCTTGCTTACTTGGCATTTCACTGCACTTTTATATGATCAGCTTCACCGTTTTCCCTGTGTAGTCAGTTCCCTGATAATTTGTGAATGTCTTTCATGAACAACAGGGGAGAGAAAAACATGTTTAAAAATAGGAAAAGGTGGCTCTAAATAATAAAAAAAATGGTAGGGGGACTCAGCAGTACTTGAAACCAGTTTTAACTTTTTCTTTTTTTTAATACTGAACAGATTTGATGTTGACAGTGTTTCCTCAAGAGCACATTTACAATTGATACACACAATCTTATGCAACTCACGTAAGAGAGCGTATATATTAAGAATTGTAAACTATTGTTATTGCCTGCAAATAAACCTATGGCATGAATCAAAACTATCTTGTATCAGTCAAAAAATTGTTGTGCATATATCTATATGATTCAGTAGCCCAACAATCAATAGCAAACAAAATACTTACAGCTAAGTGCAATGGACTAATTGGTGCTCTGTTGTCGGAATCATTCAGCATGTCAGTACCTGATGTTTCCATTAGCTAGAAGAAATACAAATTTAGATTAAATGCAACAAAAAAACTGTTTTAAAACACACACTCCAACAACAGTATGGGAATTGCTATCCCTCACCACTTACAGATTAAAATACACAAAATTCCACAGACATGGTATTCCCTCCGCCCCCCAAGTATTGTATAAATGACTATTTCAATCTTTTAAAGGCTTTGGGCTGTAAAGGCAACACTCTTCCTGCGTCTCCCCAGCCCAACTAGCAGGTGTTTCATTTGGCTTCAGATTGAACTATTCAAATAAGAAATTCTTCCCAAATAAGGTATTTTCTTTTTTAAATAAAAGCAAACAAACAGCTTATCAGTAAGGAACACTGGATAGGTGGGGAACATATGGTAAGGAAGGAGAAGGAAAAGCAACGAAGAAAATAGACACGGAAAGCCTGATGGAAGTAATCCTCAGCAGCAAGGGGAAGGAGAGGAAAACCACAAATTTACATGAAAAGGAAGAGGTGAATCAAGGCACATATAATATTATAAAATGAGTTAAAAAATCCCTGTGTGTTTTCCTGTGGTGGCCCATTCAAAATTTGCTTGGTGTATTAATGCAGATTCTTTTTCAGGACTGCAGTTAATACAAAATGGGAAATGACTGCCTAGGAAGGAGTACTGCGGAAACGGATCTGGGGGTCATAGTGGATCACATGCTAAATATGAATCAACAGTGTAACGCTGTTGCAAAAAAAGCAAACATCATTCTGGGATATACTAGCAGGAGTGTTGTAAGCAAGACACGAGAAGTAATTCTTCCGCTCTACTCTACGCTACGCTGATTAGGCCTCAACTAAGTATTGTGTCCAGTTCTGGGTGCGACATTTCAGGAAAGATGTGGACAAATTGGAGAAAGTCCAGAGAAGAGCAACAAAAATGATTGAAGGTCTAGAAAACATGATCTATGAGGGAAGATTGGAAAAACTGGGTTTGTTCAGTCTGGAGAAGAGAGAACACCAAGAGGGGACATGATAACAGTTTTCAAGTACATAAAAGGTTGTTACAAGGAGGAGGGAGAAAAATTGTTCTTAACCTCTGAGGATAGGACAAGAAGCAATGGGCTTAAATTGCACCAAAGGAGGTTTAGGTTAGACATTAGGAAAAACTTCTTAACTGTTAGAGTGGTTAAGCACTGGAATAAATTACCTAGGGAGGCTGTGGAATCTCCATCATTGGGGATTTTTAAGAGCAGGTTGGACAAACACCTGTCAGGGATGGTCTAGATAATACATAATCCTGCCTTGAGTGCAGGTGACTGGACTAGATGACCTCTCGAGGTCCCTTCCAGTTCTATGATTCTATAAATACAGCAGAATCCCAACTATTCAAAATGCTTGGAAACCATTCAATGCATCTGGATAACTGAACTAACAGACAGAGATTTATCAGTTTGTTAGAAAGAATGGTTCCAGCCACTGAAATTCCACTGTACTTGAAAAGTAATTGTAATTAGGCAATTTTTAAATATAAATATTATATTTTCTGAACTGCAAGTACTGAGATTGTAAGCCTCTTCGGGAGAGGGACTGTCTTTTGTCCTGTTTGTACAGCACCTAGCACAACAGGTTCTTGGTCCATGACTAAGGCTCATAGGTGCTATAGTAATACAATAAGTAATAATAAGTAGTAGTAGTAGTAGTAGTAGTATAAAATGCATGTCTGTTCACTGGAAAGCACACAGTTGGACACACCAGGATAAGCAATAGTATTCTGAGACAGAATGCTCCATTGTACTATACAATACTTGAATGATGATAAAGTGTACACACTTACAACATCTAGGGGAGTTTCACTTGCAATCTGAAATTAAAAAAAAAATTTTTTAGTTCAACAGTCTTGAAAAAATTGAAAATACAAGTGTAATTTTCATATAAGTACTAACTCTAAACATGGAAGATATAAAACAAATGTCAAATGGTACACTTTTGTGCCAAGTGCTGATCAAAATCTACTGTGAAGCGGTTATTTAAATTTATTATGTAGCCATTAGTCACTGCAATATTATGATCAAAATATTTCAAAATTAGGTCCTTCACTTTCAAATATGTAAATCTCTCTCAGCTAAAATGTATTATGCTCGTTTTTAATCCACACAAGCTCATATTAAATCAGTTAACACATCTCAGTGGTTTTAATACATTAGCTAACAGAAGAAAAATGATAGTTTTTTAAACAAAAAATATTCGGTGTTATCCCACTATCTAGAACAGAGGTGGGCAAAATACAGCCTGCGGGACCGTCCTGACCAGCCCTTGAGCTCCCCAAGCAGAGCAGCAGCGTGTCTAGCTCCGGCCGGGCGGCACGGCTGCCAGACATGCTGCTCTGAGTGGCATGGTAAGGGGGTCGGGGCTGGGGGGTTGAATAAGGGGCCAGGGGTCCCGGGGGGGCAGTCAGGGGACAGGGAGCGGTTGGGGGGGGCAGTCAGGGGACAGGGAGCGGTTGGGTGGGGCGGAGGTTCAGGGGGAGGTTTGGGGGGGAAAATGGGGGGTTGGATAAGAGTGGGAGTCCAGGGGGGCCTGTCAGGGGGCAGGGATGTGGATAGGGGTCGGGGCAATCAGGGGACAGGGAGCGGGGGGGTTGATAGGGGTGGGGAGTTTGAAGGGGGCAGTCAGGGGACAAGGAGCAGGGTGGGGTTGGATGGGTCAGGGGTTCTGAGGGGGGTAGTCATGGGATGGGAAGTGGGAGGGGGCAGATAGGGGGTGGGGGCCAGGCTGTTTGGGGAGGCATAGCCTTCCTACCCAGCCCTCCATACAGTTTTGAAACCCCAATGTTGCTCTCATGCCAAAAAGTTTGCCCACCCCCGACCTAGAACAATAATCCTTTCAACCATTTGATTCTGTCTCTAAGTTATTTACATGGCCCCCCATTACCACAGTATGCAAGTGCGTCACAATCTTTAATATTTTTATCCTCACAACACTCCGGTGCGGTAAAGTAGTACTGTTATCCCCACTTCATAATTGGGGAACAGACAGAGAGAGACTCAGTGACTTGTGCAACATGTGTGGAAGGTTGCAGGAGTAAGGAATTAAACCTGGGTCTTAAATTCCAGGCCAGCAACCTAACTTAGAAGAACTCTACAAGTAGACAGTAACTATTTCATAGTAAGTTGGGTTTTTTTGGTTTGTTTTTTGTTTTTTTACCAGTTCAAGACACAAGCGATGACCATAAGCAGCAGAATAATGAACTGCATTGTATCCTTGTTTGTCTCGGATCCCTGGATTTGCATCATTTCTTAGTAAGTATTCCAGGCACCTGTGTGAAGTGACAAATGACAACCATATTAATAATATTAAAATTCAGCTTTTCACTAATTTGTAAACTAGTACTTGCCTTGAAAATACAAAAAAAGTTCAATTTTATTATATGCAACAAATAGGAGCATCAAATTGCCATGCCTTACTACATCAAACAGTGATCCATGTATCCTAGTATTCAGAAGAAGGACAGAGAGCAGTACCAGAAGATGTAGAGGAGGATGTAAGACCATCACAACAGATATATATATATAAAAATATGGCTAGGGAGACAATGTCTTCCTAACCCCAGACAGCCAACGGCTGGCTTATGCCTTGTTGCATGAAGGTTGATATATCCCAAGTAAAATTTCTTGTTCAGGTCTGGGAATGGTACGTCACAGCAAAATGCAAGGTGCAGCAGATCATTTAGCATAAATACCGTAGTTTGCACGGATTGTAAGGGACCATTCAAGGTAGAGTGATCTGTTAATACCTCAGCAGTCATAAGATAAAAAGAGGAGGTTAGTGGGTTACAGATCATGTATTAAGCCATAAATCCAGGGTCTCTGTTCAGTCCATGACTTTTTTAGTGTCTAGCACAGTAATGAATTTAAGCTCCCAGGGTTGTCTTTTGAAAGTGTTGTGCAGGTTTCCTTTGAGGATGAGGACTGATAGGTCAGATATAGAGTGACTGCTTTGTGAAAAGTGTTCACCGAGAGGTGATGGGGTGTTTTTGTCTGTTATCATTTTCCTGTGTGAGTTTATTTGAAAGCATAGTGATTGTCTGGTTTACCCACATAGTGCACTAAATGCTCCAACAACAACTAACACACCTTTCAAGATCCATGGATCCTACACATGCCTATCACAACATGTGGTATACCTCATCCACAACATTAAGTCCATATTAAATTATGTCTACCTCTCTCATTTATTTGCTAGCTTGATGACTGTCAAATATCTCTAAAAAGGCTGGAGAAGCAAGACTTTCCTTTACAAAAGCTTATCCCTATTGTTTTATAACTGTCATTTTTTTCAACTAATTTATCTGATACAGACGTAAGGCTTGCTAGTTTGAGTCCCAGGAATACAAGTATTTGTTAAACATACTCCGGAGATAGACTACATCTAACACGACAGCACTTACAGCGGTGCAGCTACACTGATGCAGCTGTGCTGCTGTAGCGCTTGTGGTGGAGATGCTCTAAGCTGATGGGAGAGAACTCTCCCGTCACTTAAATATTCCACTTCCCACAAGAGGCAGTAATTGGCAGGAGAACCTCTCCCACTGACATTGCACTGTCTACACTGGCACTTTGGCCGGTATAACTTACGTCACTCAGCGGTGTGGATTATTCACACCGCTTAGCGACATAAATTATACCAAAGTAAGTTCTAGTGTAGACAAGGTCATAGACTCAGACTTTAAGGTCAGAAGGGACCACCATGATCATCTAATCTGACCGCTTGCACATTGCAGGCCACAGAATCTCACCCACAGACTCCTGTAATAGACTCCTAACCTATGGATGAGTTACTGAAGACTAAAGTTAAGTTACAGAATCCACCATTTACAATCGTTTAAGCCTGCAAGTGACCCGTACCCCACGGTACAGAGGAAAGCAAAAAAACCCGTAGGGTCTCTGCCAATCTGACCCAGGAGAAAATTCCTTCCCAACCCCAAATATGGTGATCAGTTACACCGAGCATGTGGGCAAGACCCACCAGCCAGACACCTGGAAAAGAATTCTCTGTAGTAACTCAGAGCCCTCCCCATCCAGTGACCCATCACCAGCTGTTGGAGATATTTGCTGCTAGCAGTAGTAGATCAGCTACTTGCCATTGTAGGCAACATCATCATACCATCTCCTCCATAAATTTATCAAACTCAGTCTCGAAGCCAGTTAGATTTTTTTTGCCCCCACTGCTTCCCTTGGAAAGCTGTTCCAGAACTTCACTCCTCTGATGGTTAGAAACCTTTGTATAATTTCAAGCCTGAACATGTTGATGGCCAGTTTATATCCATCTGTTCTTGTGTCAACATTGGCATTTAACTTAAATAACTCCTCTCTCTCCCTGGTATTTATTCCTCTTATGTATGTATAGAGAGCAATCATATCTCCCCTCAGCCCTCTTTCAATTAGGCTAAACAAGCCAAGCTCTTTGAATCTCCTCTCATAAGTATGTTTTCCATTCCTCAGATCATCCTAGAAACTCTTTTCTGCTCCTGGTTCCCGTTTGAATTCATCTTTCTTAAACATGGGAGACCAGAATTGCACATAGTATTCCAGATGAGGTCTCACCAGTGCCTTGTAAAATGATACTAACACTTCCCTGTCTCTAGTGGAAATACCTTGCCTGATGCATCCTAGCCTTTTTCACGGCTGCATCACATGGCATTTTCATGGCAGCTCACGGTCATCCTGTGATCAAAATTCCTTTTATAAATGGGGAGAAGGTCTTTTAGAAAGAGTGCCATTGTTCCAGAAAGTCATCTCTGGAAACATCTGCACAAACTTTATGAAAAACCACACAAATGTTCCAGAGATTCTATATAGATCACTTACCTGACATTGTCTCCAGCACTTATATTCCAGCCCAATATTAATTTCTAGTTTTATTTGGTTTTTATTATTACTGTTATTATTATTATTAATCTCTGTTTGAATTTGAGCCAGACAGAACTTGTTTCCCAACTGATCTTAAGCATACTGCTGCATCCACTCAAAAAGCTGCTTCTCAGGTTATACTACTTGGCAGTCTATCTTCCAAAGAGCCAACTGTTCATCAGAACAATAATATTTCAGGGATTTTTGGAGATCATTCTTTGTGTTATTTCCCAAAGGCACTGAAATATTACTATCATAATTCATCCTCTAGCCTCTGCAAGACAGCTGGCAAAATAATGTAACCTGAAGACTCACTCTGGTACTGAGGCATTGATGTCCTTGGCCTGGTCTACACTGCGGGGGGGGGGGGGGGGGGGGGGGGTGGGGATCGATCTAAGTTACGCAACTTCAGCTACGTGAATAAACGTAGCTGAAGTCGACGTTCTTAGATCTACTTAGGGCGGTGTCTTCACTGCGGCAAGTCGACGGCTGACGCTTTCCCGTCGACTCCGCCTGCGCCTCTCGCCCTGGTGGAGTACCAGAGTCGACAGGAGAGCGGTCGGCAGTCGATTTATCGCTTCTACACTAGACACGATAAATCGACCTCCACTGGATTGATTGCTGCCCGTCGATCCAGCGGGTAATGTAGACAAGCCCTTTGAGAGCAACTGTGAAATCATTCCAAGCTCCAAGATTCCAAGTGATAATTAAAGTAAATACCCCTCAACAACTGCCAGCAGGAAGTGGGATTACATAACTAACAGAGAAGTAGCAGGTAAACAATCAAAAAACCTAGACTTTACATGGAAGGGGTACATATACTTTAATGGCTACTCAAATGGCCAGTAGCGATTACTGGTATCATCTACTCTTTATTTACACTTCAAAAAAGCCTAACAAGTTATGCACAGCTATTCTGTATCACATGTTCCTCTCGCTGTTACCATCACCCTCTCTCTTTTTGTTTGTTACTTCTACATGTTAAAATGTTTATGTATTTAAATAAATATTTTACATTCAGCCTACCTCAGGACAAGGATAACTCAGACTGGTCTTACAATATTAAGTCTGGTGATCCAGCAAGGGAAACAAATGGCAGAGTCAAGGACCTATCACTTAAAACATATTGCCTCCAGTCCTCTAGAGCTTAAATATTAGAATTTTTAGAAAAAACGCCTCCTCTAGTATAGTTATCAGGAAGTCTCAAGCCGCCAAGACCCAAATCACATTTATTTTGTGCAGAGCAGGAATTTAATCCACAGTGTATAGCCCATTAAGACTTCAACATTAAAATCCAAAAGATTACAATACACCTTGCTGTAATGGGAGGAGGGGGGAAAACATATGTTTAAACCAAAGCATTTCTTATATTTATTGTTAACAGCCCAATAATCATACCATTTAGCCATCTTCAAAGAAATATAAATATTACATTTGGCATATATGATTACAGAAAGTAAGCAAACAAAATACACAGCTCTGAAGTCTTTAAATATTCACCCTTTTGTATAAGACATGACACTTACTTGCCATCTGTGTCTGATGCAGCTGCATAGTGCAATGGTGTACAACCCCTCTCATCAAGGTCATTCACACTAGCTCCAGATCCCACAAGGGCAAACAGGCACTGGTAATTACAATTGGCAGCAGCATAATGAAGTGGAGTTCTTTAGTATACATTCAAATACAAGAGAAAGACATGCAACAGATTAATGACAAAAATGCAAAATAAAATGAAATTTTAAAAACATGTTTATATTCTATTATTGGCTGAATAATTCAGTTCTAATATATGTAAATATTACATGGTTCAGTAAAAATCATTTTAAAAAGTGTAATAGCAGTCCAGGGTACATATTTGTCAGCCAATACATGGACAGCTTGTGTGTGTTGAGAGGTATACATACATGCACAGGAAAATGAAAGAAAGAATTATTGAAACATCTGTTTGTTCCACCAACTTAATTTTAGGCCATTCACTGACAAAACATGAGCAAATCTGATCATCCATAGTGCAAAACCACCAAGAAAGACCAGAACAAAATTCAACTGTTTATTTAGGGTGAAATTTAACCCTTCCTGCAGAACATCTAAAGTAGTTTTGTGTGGAGTGCTCAGTAGGGTTTTGAGGACAGAACTGAGGTCTAATGTGGAGTCCTACAGAGTGTCTATTTGTTTTATCCTGTCTTAATGTACCAAAAATATATGCTTGTTTAGAAAATAAAACAAATGATTTTTTAAAATATGCATTTGATTTTAAAGAAACTTGAAATTTGAATTTCATATGAAAATATAGTATTGATGAATTACTCAGTCTAGGGGGAAAAACCCTTACCAAACATAATATAGTATATAAACAATTTTCAGAAGTCAATGACTTAGGTGCTTCTGAAAATTTTACCCCAAGTGACTGAGGGGTCTAAGGGCATGTTTACACTGCCCCGCAATTTGGACAGAGGGATTGTGAATAGCAGTGTGCACCACAGTTCCCCATGTGGACACGAATTCAAAGGTTCCAAGTTTGCACTAACAGACTTCTTCAAAGAGTGTGAACTTTGGATCTTTAAGTTCATGTCTGCAGCATCCACATGGGAGAGTTAGCGGCACTTTCAGTATCAGTGCACACCACTACTTTTTAGTCCAAACTTCAGGGCAGTGTAGACATGCCCTCAGTTCCATTTTCAAAAGTGACTTAGTAGCCTAAGGGTACGTCCAGACTACCCGCCGACAGGGGAGCCGCGGCCATCGATTCCGCGCCGCGAGGACCCGAGGTAAGTCGAAATAAGATACGTCGACTTCAGCTACGCTATTAGCGTAGCTGAAGTTGCGTATCTTACGTCAAACCCCCGCCCCCCACAATGTAGACCAGCCCTAAGTCACTGTTGACAAGGGACTTAGGTGCTTTGAAAATTTTGCCCTACATCTTGTTTTTTTAAAGTTATTACACTACTCTGATCCCCTTTATCTCCTCCCTACCTGTCATACCTTTTTTTTTTTTTAAATCATTTTCCCCACAGATCTTTTCTTCATCTCTCCACGATAAATAAGAACATCTAATAATCTCATTCCTGGTCCAAATATAATCAGCAGCCCAACAAAAATTTAAGTGCAGCTTCCACAGGGAAAAGTACTACAATTAACCCTTCTATCCTCAGCCAAGGGTGCAAGTAGGACTTCAAAAGGAGACACGATTCATAGTCAGATACTTCTGCTGGAGTCCTACTCCTGTCACTCAACCAAGGACTGAGGGACCATTTCCACTAAACCATTGATGCTACAAACAATATTTTTAAATTATCATAAATTCTTGCCTCTGGTTCTTCCAGAGTATCTCTTCTTAGTTGTCAGTCTTTCTGACTGTAATCTCTTTGGCTGTCTTTAATTAGTATCTTGCATAAGCACTAACCACACTGTCTGCACTTAAATAACAATCTGGCGCTAGCAATAGTTATTTGAAGAAAGTAAAAGCATGAGTGAGACCAAAGCGAGAGAAAGCTATATGAAGAAGGGATGGATGGAGGTAAAAAGGAAAGTTATTTTATTAAAAGAATTTAGATTTTCCTTTAAAAAATACAGAAGATTGCAAAATGTTCAGAAATGGCAAAGCGAACAGGTTGATGAAGAGCATTTATAGCCTTGACAGGTGGGCTAATGAGGAGATACCAGTAAATCTACAGGTTGAGAGCCATTTCAACCCATCAGGATGCACCTTCCACCAAAAACATCTTTATTAAAGTTACAGTAACATATGAGATCAATTGGACAATTTGAAAGAAAAAAATACACAAAACAACTATGTAACAGAATGTAACAAAGCAAATCTTGTGACTTTTCTATAATTATAAACTTTCAATAAGATGCTTAGACTAAATTGGCTGTAGTACTTGGATAGGGTTCCAACAATTTATTATGAATACAATCACTCCAAAAGGAATGTATTGTGAAGGAATATGGGCTCCTTCACACAGAATCATTGTGCTACTTATGTGCATGTTTTAATAAAGTTCTAAAATCCACAAACTTAGAATGTTGTGTCCTACCTCCCAAATTTGTCCTTTTTGTTGAAGTCTGCACCAGTGTTGAGCAGAAGGTTTAGGCACTCCAAATTCCTATTAAATTAATGCAACATTGATTGCAAATTAAATTATTTTCAAGCACACAGTGCCCTTTACAAACTATCGTAATTGCTGCACAGTTATTTATCACACAACAATATTTTTTACTGATAATGAGTCAAACTATATTTTGCATACAAAACACCACCAAAAACAGACTTTAAAGTTATTGAAGAAAATATTAAGGACCATAAACTGTCCTTGGTCCAAATGTAGGAATGTTGATGTTTATGCAGTGTGCCTTTTGAAATCAACAAGAGCATTGTCCTAAAGTAGTAAATACACTTCTAATTTGATGGAAACGTAACAGAAAAAATGAATACATGCTAAGAGTTTTTTTGCCAAGATTCAGCCCGTGGCAAGTTTTTACTTATACATTTTTGTTTGTTTTAAAGCCTTTTAATAAGTGCCAGGAAAAACAAAGTTTGCAATGCATATGCTATCTTTGATACTGCATTATGAAGAACACTATCTAAAAAAACTATTTATGGCGATAGCTGTAAACATTGTTCAGAGAGAGAGGAAAATTACTAAGATTATGATATGAAGCCTAAATGTGAGGATGAGAGTGAGATAACATCACAAGTGAGTAATTTTTATTCCAAGGATATTTTATATCAGTAAATAGAGCCCTACGCGGATAAAAAAAAATTGTATCTGCAAAAACGATACGCAGGATATCTGCAGATTTGCTGGGCTTTAGATATAAAATGTGCATCTACTCCACTCATGATCGCAAAAATGGTTCATGGAAATCTGCATCTGCAGATATCCACCAATTTGCAGGGCTCTACCAGTAAACAGCCACCAAAAAAACCCCCCATAAAAAGTACCCTTGGTTTTATTATATGACTATGCAGCACTGGACCTCTGATTTCTTGAAAGCTGTGTGCACTTGAGCATGTACAACAATCTATTGCCCAATTTTTCTAGGCAATGTTGAATAGCTACTCTGTACACTAATTTTATAGTAACTAATAAACTGATCCTCCCAATACTTGTGCACATGTTTGGCTTTATTAATGGGCGGCCTCAAAGTTAATGGGACTAATATTGTGCTTTAGTCACATGCATGAAGTGTCTGCGGAATCAAGGCCTATATGTTTACATGCACTCCTTAAGATACCCACCTAGAGAAACAACGCTAGTCAAATACTAGTTTTCTATGGTCTGAATTCTTCACATCACAATCCATCCATGAGCACTATTGATCAAAATGTCCTTGCTTCTGGTTAACTGAACTCCAGTTGGCACTGCATGAAAATTTAGCTTTACTGTTGACAAATCTATGTGCAGGGATATGCTAAACATACAGGTTTCCCAGGCTCTTACTGTCTGTGTGAAAACAACAAGGAGTCCGGTGGCACCTTAAAGACTAACAGATTTATTTGGGCATAAGCTTTCGTGGGTAAAAAACCTCATTTCTTCAGATGCATGGTTTTTTATACACGGAAGCTTATGTCCAAATAAATCTGTTAGTCTTTAAGGTGCTACCGGACTCCTTGTTGTTTTTGTAGATACAGACTAACACGGCTACCCCCTGATACTGTCTGTGTGCACATTTATGCTATCCTCAGCTTCCCTCACATGCTGGTAAAAACATTTAAAACATTTTTTCTTCGTGAATAATCAAAAATAAGTTAGCCCCCTGCATTTGTTGAAAAAAGTAATCTAATATCCAGATGTTTATAAATACAATGAATAGCATATACTATAAAGATATACACTCACAGAAAGTAAAGTTGTATCTAGCTCATACATAACTGTGCCTGGGGAAAGGCAGTACGGAGCCCTCCCCCAACTCTGCATAGCCTATTTCAAAGGGCTGGCCAGAATTACAGCCCCTATGCCCCACTGTGAGCAACTTGATGGAAAGGGGATAAGTGAAAGAAAGCAGGTGAGGTGGTGGCACTGTACCCCTTCACCATGTGTCTCTGAAGTGCTCCTAACATAGGGCCCTGGTAACAGATTGCCCTAAATAACATGGTCTGTACTTTCGATAAGTAGTAAAACATGCAAGTAAAATTAATCCATTCTGAGCCAATCCTGAACCTGGGATAAACACTGATTACTCCTGGGGGAATTCTTCACCAAAAAAATTAAAATTCTGCACACAATATTTTAAAATTCTGCATATTTTATTTATCAAAATAATGCAATATAATCACTTTGGTTTCAATTATTTCCGTAATTTATTTAAACTACAAGATAATGGATGGAGAATGGAAGCGGGAGCATTGGAGGAAATCCCCAAACCCCCTTTCCTAATAGTCAACAAATATATAAAGCCATATGCTCAGTGTTACATCAGGCAACTGAAGAGCAAGTGAGGACTGGGGAAATCAAACCTCACAATTTATATTGGCTACTGACCATCTCCAGAAAAGGAATTAGCAAACAGTTCATGGAGCACATTTTGATAGGAAATTCTTTCAGTCCAAAAAGTTAGACCCGTTCTAATCACGAAAGCAACATAAGCATTTATAAGGACATACTGTCCTTTATACCACTCTGGCAATGTAAAGGAGCCTTAAAACTTTTACACCTGTTTTATACTCCTGGGGGAATTCACAAAGACAATGGGAACAATTCACTAAGCAGGCAGGCTGCTGCATTCTGCTCTGCCTGAAGGGACAGAGCCTGTCCCACGCCTACCTCCTCAGAAACATCCCAAAGCCCTGCCCCTCCACGCTGAACATGCTGCAATAGGGAGCAAGACGGACAGAGTGTCTGTCTCACTCACTCACTCTCACACACCCCTGCCCATCCCCCAGGTGATTTACATCTCTACTGGCTGCTCCAAGCACCAGAACCAACCTGCGTACACTGCCAGGGAGGGGCGTGTGACCACTCTTGCGGCTTCCCTTTGTTTCCCCATTAGAAGTCATTTTTCTGTGGGGAAGCAAAGAAATCTGCGGGGTACATGAATTCTACGCATGCGCACTGATGCGGAATTCCCCCAGGAATAACTGATTGCGTTTGGTCATTACAATAAAAGATTGATGACTGAGTAGAAATTGCAGTTTATGCCTTTTTAAAGCTTGTAGAAAGAAGCCATCTTGAAATTATGTTCACACTTACAAAGCTCCTTGGGGGAAAAAGGAGGAAATGTCAGGATCAATGATTTAAGAAAAAAAATTAAAAGTGAAGGCAGAGCTTCTACCTACCCTCCAGCTGCAGCTGCATGAAGGCAGGTCCTGCCAAAATCATCTGGGGTGTCTATGTCAAAGCCTACAAAAATAAGTTAGTATACTGTGAAACCATATATGTAATTCAACCCCTTCACCAAACTGCCCTTCAGTAATTAGGCTGTAATGCCATCAAGTAAGTTTATGTTATTTACAATAGTAAATATTGAAACAAATTTTTTCCTTAATTTAAGAATTTCTTAGTGACCGGAATTAGTGAACTACACAGGGATGAATTCCAGTTCTCCCCAAATTTTCCCCCACACTATGCTTCCCCTCTTTCTTCAGCCCAAACTGGATGGACCCTACATATGTGTCCCATCTCGCATGGAGAGGACACATAAAGCTAGTTAGTGATCTGATCTGAGAAGTGGTCTCTAGATTACTAATATGGGCTGCCTCTCCATTGCCCCTATTTTGCACTCTCCCTCCCATTAACTCCCTAGGAGGCTTCACCCAAAGTACAAAGTATTTCTCAGTTCTGTTCACTGAACAATCCATCTCGTCACACTAATACCTTGCCTGACATCACTGTCTCCAAAATGGTCATCCATATAGGGACAAACGGACTTTGCAAGGTTTGCATCCCTGTGGTGGACGAATTCAGATTCCAGAAGGGTTCTTAATATATGAATCAACTAATTTCACCTCCCTCCCCACAAAAAATACACTAGTCAAAGATATCAATCTTCACCAACAACAACTTATTAAAAAGGAGTTTCTAGGTTACTGGTGTCCAATCTTTTCAGACTGAGTGCTGCACATATAAAATTTTTAAATGGTCAAGTGACCATGACTGATGCTTTAGATTGTGTGTGCTGGTCCACATCCCTTTGTGCAATTAACATACACAATGGAAATCATCTGCAAATCCTCTGATGGAGATTACCTTGACACGGAGAAGTCTCCTGTAGGTGCACATCTAGTACAACTTTGCACTGTGACAGAAAGGGGAAGTGGCTGGAGCATGCTGAGCTTTGCCTATCCTCCAGCTGTCACATGGTACCTAACAGACAGTTGTCAGCTGGTGCAAATTACAGCAAGATGCTCTAACCGGTGCTGTAGAAGAGAATCAAGAAGCCTAAATGATAGTTCCTCAGAATCTCTTCCTTTTCCCCCTTCTCCTGGGCTTCCCTACTTCCCTGTGGTGTGGAAGGGAGCCCTCCTTTTGCTAATCACTCTCCTAGGCTCAAGACAGAGACAGTCAAGCTTCCCTTTTGAGCCCCCTGGAGCTTCCATATCTCATCAGGGAAGCAGACTATGGAGCAGCCAAAATTAGTATGTCTTCCCTTCCTTGCCATGCAGTAGGTATTCAGCTGAAAAGGGACTGATACTGTTCAGCATAATCCCAGCTCACAGCAGAGCTGATCCTGGGGTCACAGGTGAAGCAATACCCTGTACTGTTTCTTCATAGTGAGGGGGCTGATTAAACACTTTAGTTTGAAAGTCGCAGAGTGCTGCTCAGGGAACATGTTTTTAATTCATAATCAAACACATTCTTCTTAATGCAGTTGCCCTCAGGGCCTAGAGGTTAGAGCCTGTAGAGCCACAGGTTGAACACCACTGTTCTAGGCAAAGTTGTACTGGAATCATGACAATTTGGAGTTCGAGGGACAAGTTAAGAAGATGTTAAAGTGATATCATCACCTCATGTTTTGAACCACTATAGTTCCTAAACTACTTGTCTAGTTTGTCTCAATCCCTCCAGAAAATATGTGCACAAGACCACACTTTTGAAATTTCAGGCATATTGCTTCAGTTCTGGCAAAGTTTTACAAGTTTTCAAATTTAGGCTTACCACAGAAAGCTTGCTCCATCTTTAACTATGCAAGGTAGCTCAGACTAGCCAGCACAATCCTCAGCTATAAACAAGCTAACTGATTATTTCTATGTACTATTGAAAAAGGGCTTAAATATTGTGAAATATAACTGAAAATACTAAAAGGTTAATGTATATGTAGTAACCACAACACATTTTTAAAAGAGTATCCTACCTGATGAAAGCAGCTTTCTGCAACAGTCTGAAAATCCACTTAATGCTGCCAAATGGAGAGGAAACATCCCATGTACACCTCTCCTAAGATACATCATAGTCTCATTACAATAAAAGAATCAAGACTGCATGCTAAATTGCACATGTATAGGGTTTCACCAACAAAATCTAATTAGAATGATTAGATCTGAGGAAATCTCTTAATATGTTAAGAAGCTTACTTTCAATCTAAAAATAATGCATTCAGAGTGACAGTCAGTTAAAATGTATGAGGTTTTGGTTTGCATATTTCAACTATTATATTGAAGTACAAGTTGGCAACACAGTCCACTATTTCTTTTCTGATTTTTGTTTAAACTACAATGAGATGTGACACTATAACAAGATACAGTATCTGCAAAGAATATGACTGAATGCATTTCTAATCTCAGAACATTTAAAGAGCTAAGAAAGTAATGTGAAACAATACACTACTCTGGCTTTCTAATTAATGCATTTCTGAACTATTTTAGCCTATATCCAAGTTAGTTACTTACTTTGCAGTGTCAGCACCACTTGTAATTAGAGTGTTGATTAGTAGCTCATGACCATATCTAGCTGCGATGTGCAAAGGAGTATTTCCATTCCTATCTTCACAGTCTATTTCAGCTCCTACAATATAAAAGTTAGTGTGAACGCACATAAACGGTACATGAACATATGTTTGTTAGCAAAATGGTGTTAAAGATTAAACTTACGAAAGTACAAGTAACGAGAGTGAGTGGTTTTTTGGTTTAAAAATTTAAAATGTTTTAGTGGTACTGAGTACTAATGGTACTCCTAGGGAATTTTGCGCCAAAAAATTAAAAATTTTGTGCACAATATTTTAAAATTCTGCAAATTTTTATTTGTCAAAATAACACTATATAATCACGCCAGTTTCAATTACTTTGGTAATTTATTTCAAAATACCTGCCAGAAAGTATGTCTGAAACAATACAGACAACCAAAAAGATTCAGAAAATGTTTTTTGACAAACAGATTCCTTATAGGCATATTAATACAGAATTTGAGGTATTTTTGTTGATAGTTATCTTGTTTCAGTGAAATTAAATACAACAGAACCTTGTTTAACCTCCATTATCTGGCTCTCTTTATTAACCAAACCACCAGCCGCTAAGGGCTGACACCTGGATCACCCGCCACTAGGGTTTGCCACCTTTCTAGCTGCTGGTAACCAGACTCCCGAGCCCTGCCTCCATTGCTCACACCTCCTCCCTCCAAGGCCTCACCCCCATTGCTCACGAAATCGTCTCAGGGAGTCTGCCTGTACATAACAGGCAGCCCCAACAGACCAGGGGCTGGCATGGGTTAATAATCTGGAGTCTCACCCCAGCCCATGATAACCAGACTTTTGGTTAGGGTTGCCACCTTTCTAATTGCTAATAACTGGACTCCTGAGGCCCCCCTTCCCAGGCCCTGCCCCTGCTACACCTATTCCCTCGAGGCCCCGCACATCACTTGCTCAGCACAACCCCCCGCACCCTCCACCCCACAGTAACCAGACTTTTGGTTTGGGTGCCCGAGGGTTGCCAGGTCCCCTTTTAGACTGGACTTTCTGGTCAAAAACCAGGCACCTGGCAACCCTAAATGGCACTTGGACAGAGAAGCCAAAAACCGGACTGTCTGGGTAAAACCCAGATGGGTGGCAACCCTGCCCACTCTCCAGTTTATCTGGATGTTTGATTATCCAATCTGGCTCTGGTCCCAATTAGACTGGATACTCGTGGTTCCATTGTAATACATTTGAAACACACAAAACGGGAAAAAGGAAGCATTTTGGTGGAAATCTCAAATTCTGTGTGAAAAAATAAAATTCTGCAGGGAACATTACTTCTATGCAAATTCTGCATTCTGCAGTGGTGCAGAATTCCAGCAGGAGTATAACGGACAGCAAGTAAATGCAGGTCTCTTGTCATGTATCTGTAGAGCAGGGGTTCTCAAACTGGGGGTCGTAACCCCTCAGGGGGTTGCGAGGTTACTATGTGGGGGGTTGCAAGCTGTCAGCCTCCACCCCCAAGCCCTGCTACGCCTCCAGCATTTATAATAGTGTTAAATATTTAAAAAGTATTTTTAATTTATAAAGGGGTGGGGTTGCACACAGAGGCTAACTGTGTGAAAGGGGTCACCAGTACAAAAGTTTGAGAACCATTACTGTAGAGGGCAAATTGTTTCTGTAACTCAATGCTGTAGAAAAGGGACAATAATACAAATACCCTTGCTTTTCCATCTTTAAAGTGAAGATATAGATGTGTAGAGTCTATATGCATCTCATCAGAGTATAAAAACCTCACTAACTGAAATACTGGCCATAGCAAAACAAGAATGTGAAAATGTCATTAACATTTCAATATATATACACAAATACTTTTTTTCTTTTTACCATTCTGGATGATGGTTTGTGATCTTGAAAATCTACCATGGATTGCTGTCATATGCAATGGTGTTTTCCCATCTTTACTCTGGAAATAAAACAAACAAAAATAAAAAACATCAACTCACAGCCAGCTATATTTATATACCAAAATCACCACGGAGAAGTGATCCTTTTCCACCAACCCCTTCAATTCCCTCTCCACACTACTATAAAAAACAGTTGCTGGTAGTAACAAACCAGGATGACACTGCAGGCTATTCAACACTGCTGTTATCCTGTTCTTGTTAATCCCTTCTCCAGCTCTATCTGACAACTCAATGATGCACACTCACTCAGAATTATGCCTCTAGGACAATCAAGATGATAGTGGCAGCAGATAATCTTAGCACCAAGAACTACATTTACTTCTTCCCTAAATCTAAAGCCAAAAAAAAGAGGTTCTTTTAAAGAACTGACTTGTATTCAGACTGAATAAGAGAACCTTATTACAGAACATTACAAAATATGTTAGAAGACTGACATTAAAATATTCATCTGTTTCTTTGATGTTACTTCAAAATGAAACTCATAAGTAATTCATCACAAACCACAAGTAATCCTTAAGGTAAACTATTCAACCATAGAGGATACTGTACATTTGACACACATATGAAAAGTACAATTAACCACTCACCCAGAAAAGGTACCCTGAAATTAGGTCAACTTTAACACAGGAGGGGATTCTAGTTTTTAACAGCACTATCTAAATATATTCATAAACGGTCTCTCCTATGAAATTTAGTCCATAGTTAGCTCATTATAGGTTAATGAAAAATCTAAATGCACACAAAAAATGTTACACACACACACACACACACACACACACACAATACTAGGCAATGTGACACTAAATTGCAACCATCATATTACCATATAAAAACTATACCATTTTCTATTCCCTTAGGTGCACATACACAACATGTTAATTAACGGCATACAGTAGAATGAACACAAAATTCCCTATTGCAAGGGGACAAAGTTAAACTTGCTGTGGGAACTTCCCCACTAAATATCTTGATGGTGTGCAATTCAATTCAGAACCAGAACATACAGGTAAGATTTCAGGAATATACTATTTCCTTCATGAGTGTTTTTTTTTTTTTTTTTTTTTTTTTCTTTTTTAAGTATTTTAAAATAAATAAGTTGGGAAGAAGTATACACAGAACAGATTCCTTAGGCAATGAACAGCAGCATCAGTCCACTGCACCAAAAATATGAGCCTTTCAAATATTTCCTTTCTTCCTTGGAAGTCTTCCATCTAAGTACTGATCAAGCCTCCCCTTGCTAAGCATATGAGATCTGACATGATCATAGCCTATGGTAAAATAGCTGTAGGCTAATGGTTATTTGGTTACATTCACTGAAGCTCAATGAAGTGAGATAACAGAAGATTAAAACACAGGTCTCTTGTATAATGTACTATCAGGCAATATATGTCTATAAAATACTTATTTTCCAAAAACACAAATCTCTAGGAGAAGCCACTGTTATTACACAGCAAAAAAAAGCCCAGAACATCATGTAGTCTCAAGTGGTCAACCATACATGCCTAAACATGGTTTCACTTAAAATTAGATATATCAAGTCTACTCAGACCACTGAGACCATTTCTTTTCAAGAATCCAGCTGATACTAGTTCAAATACAATTAATACATCCCATAATATACTTCTACATGTGCAAAATCATTATTTGAGTTTGCTATACTCTTTTTAGACTGGATGTTGCAGGAAAGGAATAGTGTTGAGCAGTAGTCACTAGGCTTTAAAGATCTAAATTACTATATGGATATTGACAATTTTGTACCTGCCAAAACAGCCTATATTTTCCCCCTCCCGTGGAAAACAGATGAAGGGGGAAACATATCAAAAGTCTAAAATTTCTGCTGCTTACTAATCTGTTGTATGCTTTCTTCCCAGAGGTGAAGCCAACAAGACTCTGGAGTGGACATTTCAGAGTCTCCAGAACACCCACTCATCAAGGTCCACAGCATACGCACACATGCATCCTCCTCCTATCTCAGATACCCACCTATGCCCCCTCTACATCTCTAAAAATCATGGAAGTAGGTAACAGCGGAGAGAATTATAGTAGATATCTAAACTTACAAAGTAAGATATTTGTGATTATAAATAGAATATTGTATTTTTATGACAGTTGCCAAAAACTACAAATATTTTGAACTTTAGCATTAAAAGCCAAAAATCAAGATTATATTTGAAAATAAAAAATTGAGCACAGCTGAAATCCTCTATACATATTGCTGAAAAGTTTTACAATAAACTCTACTGAATAAGAGTAGTCTAAAGAAGAAAAAACCACAACACTATAAAATTCTACTATTTTAACTAAAGGAATAATCCTTAGGGAAAGCAAGGAATCTAAAGTCAGTATTTGGCCCTAAACCAGGGAACAACCATCCTACTCAATATTTGAAAACCAGAACTGACTGAGCAGAGCTGGAATACTCTATTACTGAAAAGTTCACACTACTACAACCACCTCTGCAAAGTAAAGCTACTACTAAGTCAATCTCCTTCCTTCCCTGCAAAAGTGTATCTAAACAAAAACAAAAAAAAAAGAAGAGAATTCCCATTTTAATTAAATAACCACCGGCAAAGCAGGAGAGAAATACCAATCTTAGTTACATTAATATAAACCCATAATAACTCCATTAATTTTAATGCAATTACACTGCATTTATACCAGTGTAAAAAGGCCCTTAAACTTCTCTTGTAAGCTCATATATACCCTTCCCCACAAATGGATCCGGCAAAGCAAAAATGTTCTGGGATGCAGCCACGGATCCGGATCTCCTTGGTGTGAGGGGCACCCTCTCTTTTCCAGTCATTGGTACCAGCGCTGAGATCTTCCCCGGCACAGAAGAGTCTTGTGTTTTTGGAGTGCTGGAGATGGCGGTACCAACGGTTCATTGCTTGGATCTGCTGGATCCCATTGTTTATGGGTCATCTTCTTGTGCCTGTGGGACTTGGAATGCATTCCATCCCCTGGGGCCGAGCTGGTGGAGGGAATGTTGATTTCCTTGGATTTTGAGAAAGATTTAGTCCCATGGTTATGGGACTGCATCCTAATCTCCCAAATAAACCCCGCTATCGGGTCAGCAGGGGTGGTTCTGCTGACACTGGAATCGGACATAGTAGTGGGAGGCTCACTCCTCGCTGAATTAGTCATGATGTGAGCTTCTCCCAGGCAGTAGAGGCAGTGTTGGTGGTCACCGCTGATCGATAAGGATCGCATGCAGGAGGCGCAGAGTTTGTACCCTGGAGCTCTGGGCATAATCCAGTACCCACACGGGGCAGCAGAGAAGTCCCTAAAGTCTACTCTAAACTAACATTAAAACTATTAATTACTAAAACCAAGAAAGAAATAAAACTAGTAAAACTACTGTTAAAACTATTTACAACTATGCTTTTTACAACTGCATCAGACAAGGACGATGAAGGTTCCGACCCAGATCTTCAGCTGTGAGAAGGAACTGGAGATGCAGTCGGTCCTTCCCGCCATTTATTGCCTCGGACGGAAGCACAAGGCGAGTCAAGGTGCATGCAAAGACTAACAGACGCTACTTTCAAACTCTCTGACTCTGGGTGCATGGTGCACATGCGTAAACCCCCAGTGGAATACAATAGGGACTATCACTCAAAGATGAACCCTATGTTTAGGAGGGTGGAAAGAAAGATATTGGGCATCAGAGTTGTAGTCTAAATATTGGTTTTCAACCTGGGAATGTTCTGACCCTTCCTATATCACCCCCTTGGCTGGAATATAATTATCAGTTGGCTTTGAGATTGAGTGTGCCAGGTTATTCTTGGGGCTGAAAGCTGACCAGGATTTGCTGGCTTCCCACATTATTTTAATATAATTTGTTCATACAATTTATTTTTATTGCTTTTGTTAACCTCATTTATTTAAAATAAATCTAGAAACTTATGTGGATCAGATGTCCTCTGCCCCAGACATCAGGGGCTGTAGCTAACTGTGAAGACCTTTGGCATATCTATCAATAAGCCACTTCTTGCTTCTCCATAGAACCTGCTCCCCTTAGTCCTCATGCTAGGCATTTTGGTAGCAAGGAATGGGACCAATTAGCGCTTTTGATATCTGGAAAGGCACGGGAGGCAGCCCAGGATTTTGGAGGTAGTTGCTGTTTTTGGCGGGATGTATCTCTTCAATTCCTGACATTTGTGGGCAGGAGCAGAAATAACCAGATTTCTTTTTTTGGAGGGAGGGGGGAAGGAAAAGGGGGGAGGGGAAGGGTTTTGGACTCTTAGTTCCATAAAAAAACCGATTTCCCTTTGTCTCTACCTCAATAGCCAGCCACACATCAACAACAATGGACAGGCACGTTACCTGAATGTTTATGAGGACAACTGTCATCATCAGACTTGAGTGAGCCTCACGCTAAAATAGTTAGCTGTTTCAGGCTCTTAGTTTGCAGACTTAGGAAGACCTCACAGCATTTTTCTATATTCAAACTTATTTTTCAACCATAAGGCTTAGAAATTTAAATTTTATAAGTCAAAGGAAATATTAAATTCTGCAACAGAGGTGGATTCTATGGCAAGTCCTACAGCCATAGAATTATGGCCAGGAGTACATTTTTTCTCTCAGTCCATTTAGGGCCACTAATATGCTGACCATGTCAGCCAGCAATCTGAGTCCTCCTACTGGCTAGGTCTCCATCAAGTACAAGCTTTGGCTCCTTACCTTTAAGGCCCTTCACAACTCAACCCCTCCCTATTTATTGACTCTAGAATCTTCTGTTGCCCTTCACCGTTCTACTAATGATGCCAGCCTCGTTTGCCTGTGTATATTTCTCCCACAAACACTTGTGTGATTTCTTCCACACTGGTTCTTATTTATGGAGTACTCTCAGAAATAACTTCTAAAACTACTAACCTCTTTAAAATTTCTTCTCAAAATCCGCTTTTACTGTTATGCATATGGGATACTTCTAACAGATAATGGCCAATACGGATTTCTGACAATTATCTTATTTAGTGGGCCCACCTAAATGCATGTTCTTTCATTGTCTCCCTCATCTTTCCTCCCTTATTCCTTCAGATTGTATATCCACTGTTTGTGTTTCATCTTAAATTCGATTGTAAGTTCTTTGGTGGCAAGGACGGTCATACACTCGTCTGTAGAACCCCTAGCACAACAAGGTTCCACAATCCTGACACGGGCATATAGGTACTATTGTAATAAAAATATATTAAACCTTGTAATTTAAAATATTGTATCTGATATAAAGACAGATGTATTGTCTGTTACAACTTGTTGAATCCACCTTTAGATTCATTTCCTTACCTTCATATTTACATCTGCTCCATTACAGACCAAAAGTTCTAAACACAATGCTCCATGTGTTGATGCAGCAGCAAAGTGCAAAGGTGTAAAACCTTTCTCATTCATCTGATTTACATTAGCACCACAGTCTATAAGTTCATTTACTACAACATCTTGTCCATTGTAGCAAGCTACATGAAGAGGTGTATTTCCGTAGGCATTTGGTTCATTCATCTGATGGGAAAAAACAAGACGATTAGTTAAGATACTGTGAAATTCTACCAAACTTCTTTTATGCCATCATGCAACAGTATTTAACTAAGTACAACAGAACATCTTTTGTTGTTATACAGGATGTCTTCATTGCATTCTGGAATACCACAAAACATTAAATGTGTTCTGGACTGGATTTCCTTGACCAAAAAACTTTAGAATGGAATACTTTTTAACCTCTCTGAGAGGAGATAATAAGTGTTTTGTAGTGTGAAAGGAATAGTTGTGTGAAATGAAGGTATTCTGCCACTTGTAAATAGAATTCTCCAAGTTTATTACCACAGCAGATCCACATTGTTGGGATCATGTACCTTGATTCTATGAGCCCCAAAAGCTCCTATAATGCAGAGACATTGATGGCAAGTACACACCCTTCCCTTGATCTAAACATCAAGATTGTATACTGGAGGGTCTCACACTTCCTTGCTTTTGTAGGCACACCCCATTGCAAGCAACAGAGTCTCCTTGCATTCCTTAGCCCCTCCTCAAGATGCCTGTGTGCCACACTGCCATCCCCTTCTATTTCAGGGGCTCTCTGCAACCTACCTCTCATGCTAGTGGCGGTGTGCCCTCATCGTTTCTTCTCCACATTCACTCTTCTGCCACATGCCAGGGTCTCTGTGTGCATCTCTATGCATCACTTTCTCTCATACCAAGGTCCCTCATTCTCCCCACTGCCAGGGTCATCCAGTCTCTCCCAAGCCCACCAAGGGTTCTGTGTGCCACCAATTCATCTCCCATGCCAGGGCTCTGTGAATGCCCCATGTCCATACATTATGCTGGAATATGTTAATGGCAATCAGTTCTTTAATCAATAGACAACTACAGAAGTGGCTAAAGCTCCTGGGTGTGCTAGATGAATGGAAAGGGCTCCAGGTGCCCCCATTTCCCTCTTCCCCTCTTCCCCCAATTTTCACCAAAATCAATAGGGTTTGTTCACTGATGCCTAAAACATTCCCTGAAATTTTGGAATTGAGTGGATGCAGTGTTCAAAAGTTATTACATTACTGATAGACAAATTCCAGTGACTCCACCTCCCTCAATTCCTTACTGCCAGTTCCAAATACATAGTAATAATCTAGAAAAACAAAGCAGAAAAGTGGGTGAGTGTTGGTCTGCAGAGGCAACATGCTCCGACAACTCCAGTTAAAAGTGAAGAATGTTTTTTTATCTTTTGCAAATTGTTTTTTCAGATCCCTTTTAATGGACAACAAGAACCTCACAGAGAATGGTTGAGTAGTTAAAACAGCAGAACTGCTATCCCAAAATGAACATTAGGGACTTAAAACTAAATTTTACTCCTGCTGGAATTCTGCACCATTGCACGATGCAGAATTTGCGCAGAATTAATGTTCCTCACAGAATTTTATTTTTTCACGCAGAATGTGACAGCCGGAGCCCATCTGCCAACAGCAGGACCTCCTGTATTTCAAAAATACTATTTTGAAATAAATTACCAAAATAACAAACTGGTGTGAGAGTGTTATTTTGTCAAATATGCAGAATTTAAAAATACTGCGTGCAGAATTTTTAATATTGGGGCACAGAATCCCCCCCCGCAGGAGTAATTAAATGTAGATACTTAGGTGCCTAGATCTAGTCATCTAAATAAGTGGCCTGTTGTTCCATGGTACTGAATGTCTGCGGGGCCTACTGAATTTAATAGGAATTTTGGGTGCCAAATACTTCTGAAAATCAGGCCACATATTAAGGTGCCTAAATATGGATTTTAGGCACCTAAGTTTGGAAATATTTGTCTTAGCCCCTAAGATATGAGAAGCTAATACTGCATTAATGTGCAAATTGAGCTCCAAGTTACATATAAAGAAACATCATAGTTTTCAAACTACAACTTCAGAAGCAATGGCCACTCTGTGCTAGATTGCAAGATGACTCAAAAGGTGAAACTCCAATAGGCTTACAATTCAGTTTAATAAATTTCTTTTTATCATCTAAAAAATACTGACTATTTTTGTTAACACATTTTTATAACTAGGTACTTATATGACCATCATTAGTGTAGTATCAGAGTACTTCACAATCGTTAATGATTTACCCTCAAAACTCCTGTGAGATAAGGAAGCTTTATCCCCACTTTACAGATGGGGAACTGAAACAAGAGATTAAGTGACTTCCTCAAGGTCACAGAAAAAGTGTACATCAGAGCTAGCAACAGAACTCCAATCTCCCGAGTCCCAGTCTAGTGCCTTAAACATAGGATCATTCCTTCCCTCCTGGAAGATAATGAAACCATTTAAGGACAAGTTTACCCTTAAGTGAAAATCTGTAGAAGAAACTTGAGCCTAGGAAGTGAAGTCCTGTAATCAATAAATAAATGAGTGAAGACCTTGTGAAGTACTCTTACTACCATTATTCTTGATCATGAAGAAAGGAGCATTCTCTGCGCCACTATATTCCTGATCAGTAATAGTTTAGATTTTTCTTATGTCATTTGTCTTTGGCTACATGTTTACTTACATCAACTCCAAGATCTAGAAGATATTTGACTACGCTGATCATTCCACTAGATGCTGCAGCATGTAGGGGTGTATATGATTTCTTGTCTTTGCATGTCACTTCAGCTCCATGGGTCACAAGTAATTTCACAACTTCAATGTGACCTGGGCAAATAAAAGAATAAATAAATAATATTAAGACGCAACTTGATTTATCAATTGTGCTCTGACTTTTACAAAAATAATACCAATTTATTATTAGCTGCACTTGATCAACTTTTAAAGGTGAAAAATCCAGTACAGACTCTCCTCATTTAAAAGAAGCAAAGAACCATATTCTTTCCCTACCTCATTTCCTTACGATTTATAAAGGCAGTCTAAAATATTTTCTCCATGTATTTTCTCCTACTCCAAACAATCTCTCTAGCCTTGATTTTTGTTTTATATAAAAAATATCAGATCTTGTCTTCTGTTTTTGCTGAAGGATTTTTTGGAGGACTTAAAACCTTACATCAGCCCATTAGCTCTCAAATCCAACTGAGAGGGGAAGGGATTTTTAGTAAGCTATTTAAAACTTTTGCTTATCTGATTTAATACCTATCTAACCCAAACTTCTGTCAAAGATTTGAAAGAAAAGCTCAGAACCTTGCTTCTTCAAACTGAAGACTGAGAAAACTTCCATTTAATTTCTTAAGGCTTCCTGCATGAATCGTGAAAAGACTTCATATTCCTGAAGTTTCTAAAGTAGAAACAAGCAGAAAGATAAGTCTCTTTTTAAGAAAACATTTCTAGACTTTGTAATATAAAAAATTTAAATGATTTTTCCTTTACAGATATGTTATTTTTTGAAAACTTTACCCAAAGTGATTTAGAAACCCAAGTTCCATTTTCAAAAGCGACTTAAGAATTCATAAGCCTAAGTCTCACTGAAAGTCAATGGGACATACGCTCCTAATTCCCCAGGTCATTTTTTAAAATAAAGGCTTGGCTATGCTTAAAAGGCTGCAGCAGCATAGCTGTACCAATGCATCTGCGGCGCTGTAGCACTTCAGTGAAGACACTACCTACGCTGATGGAAGGGCTTCTCCCATTGGCATAGGATGGTAATCCAGCTCCACGAGAGGCGGTAACTATGTTGATGAGAGAAGCCCTCCCATCGACATAGCACTGTCTACACTGGGAGTTAGGCTGTTATAACTTCATTTATGTTGGTGTAACTTATGTTGCTTAGGAGGGTGTTTTATTCATCCCCCTGAGTGACATAAGTTATGCCATCATAAACCATAGTCTAGACATAGCTTAAGTGAGAATCAGGTCCACTGTATATGAACATACGCACACTGATTTCTTTAAAAAAAATTAAGAAGTTAATTTTATCCCTCCCTCTCCGGTGTCCCCAAATCTATTTAAAAAATGAAAATTAGACAAGTGATATGCTCCAGGGATAAAGTATCCTATTACGTTTCTATAAAAGTAGCATGTGCTAAAATTGGTAGATAGAATGTAGCTTAGCTGAACAAGAGAAAGCATTTGTTTTTCCAGCTGGGTGAGCACACACCACAAAATGTACGTGTCCTCATTACAACCCCGATAATGCTTGTCCATACATAGCTGTGGCATCTCAAACACTGAATTTCATTCCCTCAAAAGTACTTCTGCAGGCAGGATAAATCAGATCTTAAATATTTATCTCTAAGAACACTGGATCAATAACAGTCACACACATCGACTTCTTGGCTGAAGTGATTATCAACAGCTGAAGTCTGATTTCAGCATGGCTTCAAACAATGAGTAATGGTATTAACACTGTTTAATTCACTGGGAAGTGTCAGCAACTTTCTAGCTGCCATAAGCCTCCCCCCTACAGAAGAAAGTCTGTGATCTTGTTCTGTTTTACTCTTTGGCACTATGAGGATGGATTTCCCAGCATGATGTACATATCTTACACTAGTACTGGATGGCTCCAATCCCCTGATTTCAAGGATGAAAGACTAATTTAAAACAGGCTTCAAACACAGATTTCTGCAAATTGGATTATTGATATTCTTACTTGTATAAGTGAAGCAATTTCTAGGACAAGAAATCCAGATATTTGTGACTAGATCACTTTTACAACCATTCTGATCTATCAGGTGACCATCCATTTAAGTTTTTTTTCTTCTTCTCAAATATGCATTTTCTACTTTGTAAACTACAAAAGACTTTACAGACCTCAGCACCAAGCATGCTTGCAGTGCTTTATAAAGTTATTTAACAACTCTTCCTCGATCCACCCATACAAATTGAGGAGTTTCATTTATTGGGCAGATATCTATTCTGACTTCTTTATATTTAAACAGAAACATATGTACCATGACCCCTCCCCCCACCAATTATTATTATTATTAATAGATTGAGTAAACGATTTGAAAATTGTATTTTCAATGTTTCCAGCTCATGTATCTACTTTCTGTTTCAAGTCAGGATTTGGGAATACTGTCCTGACAAAACTCTCTTCAGATAAAAGCAACACTGAAAGAGCAAACAGTACCTTAGCAAAGGCCTGGGCTGACAATGCTTCTGCAGTAACAGACAGGGGAAGTTTTACTCCTCTAAGGCCTTATCTAGAGTAAAGGGGGTGAGGGGTAAAATCAATTTTTAACCCCATTTAAAACATTACTTAGCATCTAACATATATGCAGTTTAATATCTTTAAAATCATGTTAGATTTTGATCAGCAAATATAATTTTAGAGAGGTTAGCACCTAGCATAGATGCAGTTTAAATGATGTTTCAAATGGAGTTAACTAACTCAAGGAACCCAATTTAATTAAAAAAAACCAACCCAAAATATTCATTACTTTTTCTAGTCTACACAAGGCTTAAGAAACTAGACTGAAGATGGCAGGTTGATACCATAGTTCTAGCTTCACTGGGAAGAAGAGAACTGAGGTACAAAGAGTGGAGTTGGGAATGATACAGGGAGTGGTCACTTGCTTCCATAGCCATGCCTGGCAGGCAAGGGAGTAGAGCCTGTGATATCCTTTCAAGTCCCCATCTAGAAACAGTGCCAAGAATCAGTTCCTTTCTCTGCTAACAGCAGCATGATCACCTAACCTTTCTGCAGAAGCAGTCAGAGGCTCTGTTTTCTCTATGCCAGAGGTTCTTAAACTGTGGGTTGGGACCCCAAAATGGGCCGTGACCCCATTTTAATGGCGTCACCACGGCTGACAGACTTGCTGGGGCCAGAGGCCGAAGCCCAAGGGCTTTCGCCCTGGGCAGTGGGGCTCAGGTTACAGGCCCCCTGCCTGGGGCTGAAGCCCTTGGGCTTTGGCTTTGGCCTCTCCACCTAGGGCGGTGGGGCTCAGACTTTGGCTCCCACATCTGGGGCGGTGGGGCTTGGGCGGGCTCAGGCTTCAGTCCCCCGTCCTGAGGTCGTGTAGTAATTTTTGTTGTCAGAAAGGGGTCGCGGTGCATAAAGTTTGAGAACCCTTGCTCTATGCAAACTATTTCTATAGTGTTTTTTTTTAAAATGTGTATGTAACACACTAATCCTTTAAATGAAAGCCTTTCTGAATCACAGCTGAAAAAGTATGCTAAACTGCACTTCTCAGTAAAAATGAATAAGCACAACTTTGCTCTTCCTCTACAACTTCTCTCGGGGCTCATTACATTACTTGTTTTTGAATAGAAGTAGTTCCTAAGGTTACTACTTCAATATAATCTTTGCTATACTTATATCAGCACAAGCTTGACCTAAGGCAAAAAACAAACACCTACTCAAATATGATGTTAAATGTCTGTCCTACTGATACACATGATGGACATCTGTTCAAGCAGCAATCTCTCCTGGTACATACGCAGTAAGTACTAAGACTGAAAATGGGGAAAATTATCTAGATCTATGCTATTATCTCTACTATCATAACAAATTGATATGAACAAAGACCAAAGAGTTAAAATGTTTCAAGTGTCTATGGCATAATCCATATTATTCATCAATAAAGCACTAATCTTCAAGTTAGTCAGGCACCAACACAGTTCTAAACCTCACTCTGTTTTACTAAGTGAAGTTGCAATATCAAAGTTTTATGCTTTGTGCCATAACTTTAAGGTAAACTTGTTCACCAATCATAGAGCTTCCCATTACTGACTGCAATTCAAAGTTTCTATTGGGACAATGATATTGAAGAATACTTCTTTAGGAAAGCTATAAAAATGACGCACAATACAAGCTGGAAAGAGAAGGGACATGTTCTTATATTAAATATAGTGGGATAAAATCAGCTTCACGATCTAAGTGTCAGTGCACTGCAGAGGCACTGACCAACAATGATTTTACTCTCTCCCCTTCCCCCCCGGGACCCCATGGCTTTTATTTCTTTCTATTGTCCTGAGATTTTTAACTCCCCCACATCAGAAAGTATTCAGTTCCCCTCCCACCACAAAGAAGTTAATATGAATTGTTAAAAATAAAAAGACATTAAGGTTGTGTTTAAATAATTTTGAAAAACAGAAATGTTAATGATTAAACAATGTAAGTCATTATATAATATATTGCTTAACATCGTTAATTCTGTATCAAGATATAGAATCGTAGGACTGAAAGGGACCTTGAGAGGTCATCTAGTCCCCTGCACTCATGGCAGGACTACGTATTATCTAGACTATTCCTGACAGGTATGTGTCTAACTTGCTCTTAATAAAAATCTCCAATGATGGAGATTCCACAACCGCCCTAGGCAATTTATTCCACTGTTTAACCACCCTGACAGCTAGGAAGTTTTTTCTAATGTCCAACCTAAACCTCCCCTTCCTGCAATTTAAGCCCATTGCTTCTTGTCCTATCTTCACAGGTTAACAACAATTCTTCTCCCTCCACCTTTTATATACTTGAAAACTGCTATTATGTCCCCTTAGTCTTCCCTTTTCTAGACTAAACAAACCCAATTTTTTCCAATCTTCCCTCATAGGTCATGTTTTCTAGACCTTTAATCATTTTTGTTGTTCTTTTCTAGACTTTCTCCAAATCTTTCCTGAAATGTGGCGCCCAGAACTGGACACAATACTCCAGTTGAGGCCTAATCAGCACGGAGTAGAGCGAAAGAATTACTTCTTGTGTCTTGCTTAAAACACTCCTGCTAATACATTCCAGAATGATGTTGGCTTTTTTGTTTGCAACAGTGTTACACTGTTGACTCATATTTAGCTTGTGGTCCACTATGACCCCCAGATCCCTTTCTGCATTACTCCTTCCTAGGCAGTCATTTCCCATTTTTTGTGTGTGCAACTGATTGTTCCTTCCTAAATGCAGTACTTTGCATTTGTCTTTATTGAATTTCATCCTATTTACTTCAGACCATTTCTCCAGTTTGTCCAGATCATTGTACCAAGACAATGTAATTGTAATGTCTCATTGCAAATGATCCAAAATAGCTGAATAAGATTTTCCTCCCCCCTCCCCAAACTCTCCACAAATCCTGTCCTGAAGAGATTTCAGTCTATTTTTAAAAGAGGTACTATATAAATACACAATTTAAACTGATTTCAAAGCATTTTCCATGCTTTTTTTTTTTTAAAGTGAATCTAAAAACTATGCACAGCATACAAGAATCATTTATATCTATGATGAAGTGCAACTGCCATTAACAGTGCTATAGAACACTGCACAAATGTTTAGGAATAACTGGGAGTAGGGAAACAGTTAGACAAATTGTAAACTACCCAGAATTGAATTTGATCAGCACATTAATGCAAAAACTACTACTCTAGAGTGCTGAGGGATCTTTAATGATTACAAATGGATCTTGGTTTATATCTCATCTGACGAATTCCTATACTTGCAGAGCACATAATATCAATTTTTCTATTTTCACTCTTCTCTCCTGGGCTGGATAAACTATTATTTTTGAAAGTCAAACTGCACCACTGAATAGTCAAGACTATGGAATGGCATCAATTAACTTTTTCCTGCAATTGAGAATTAAACTCAGGTTAATCAATGCTGACTTAATACGGTATGTTTATCACATAATTTCCATTTTGAAGTAACACCTGCTTCTAGCCAATTTCCTGGAAATAGATATCTGTTACTGTTCGGAGCTGTGGCCACTACCATAAATTCTTCAGTGAGAACTAATACAGCCCTACTGAGATAAAAGAAAGGAGAACTGAAAGCAATTACAGTTGGTACCAAGTCATAAGAAATTACAACTTTTTTGATGTCAACAGAAAGTATTTTGTAAGTACACAGATGCCACAAGTAGAAAAGACATATGAGAAAAAAAATGTGTTGCACCTGCTCAGAAGTCAAAGAAAACTGGTTGTTACTGAAAAGTGCATCAGTAGCTGCCTATGACTTATTTAGAAGTATAACTGAGTTATTTAGTCAAGGCTCTTATCTGCTTTTCTTTTAATCTTTTCTTCACTTCTTGAATGAAGCTGGAGGTGAGGAACCATGACTACAGACAAGCTGAAGAAAAGAATTCCCATACTTATTATAAACAGCAAAGTTCTACATAAAGGACTAAGGGAAGGAAGTCTACATAAAGGATGCCTATATCATTCTGACGTGATAACCAACCCATTGTGGACAACTTCATCATCAGAGGCAAGACAATGATTGGGAAAAAGAGGCTGAAATCCTGCAATAAAAGTGGAAGTGCAATAATTTGACGTTTTATTCTTGGTCCATTTCCCTGTTAAATAAACAAAACAAAACCCAAGCAGGGAGCCAATCAACCAGAAATACAGCTATCTTAAAGGCTATTCTTCTTCCTTTTTGAGTCAGCTTCTGATACTTTACTAGAAAACATCATATTTTTAGTAAGGCTTTTGACATAGTCCCACATGACATTCTCATAAGCAAACTTGGAAATGTGGCCTAGATTAAATTACTATAAAATGGGTACACAACTGATTGAAAGACCATATTCAAAGAGTAGTTCTCAATGGTTATCTATCAAACTGGAGGTCTCACAGAGGTCAGTTGCAGGTCCAGTACTATCAATATTTTCATTAATGATTTGGATAATGGAGTGGAAAGCATGCTTATAAAATTCGTGGATGATGCCAAGCTCGGAGGAAATGCAAGCACTTGGAGAACAGGATTAAAATGCAAAATGGTCTTGACAAAATAGAGAATTGGTCGGAAATCAACAAAATGAAATTCAGTAAAGACAAGTGCAAAGTGCTACACTTAAGGAAAAAATTAAATGCACATACACAACATGGAGAACAACTGACTAGGCATTGGAATTGCTGAAAAGGATCTGGGAATTACAGCACATCACAAATTGAATGAGACAATGTGATGCAGTTGCAAAAAAAGCTATTATCTTTCTTGGATGTATTAACAGGAGTATCATATGTAAGACATGAGAGGCAACTGTCCTGCTCTACTTGGCACAGGTCAGGCCTCAGCTGGATGAATGTGTCCAATTCACGGTGGCACACTTTAGAAAAGATGTGGATAAATTGGAGAGAGTTCAGTAGCGAGCAACAAAAATGGTAGAAGGTTTAGAAAACCTGACCTATGAGGAAAGGTTAAAGACTGGGCATGTTTAGTCTTGAGAAGAAAACCTGAGGGGTGACCTGTAACAGTCTTCAAATATGTTAACGGCTGTTCTAAAGAGGACAGTAATCAATCTTTCTCCATGTCCATTGAAGGGAGAACAAGACGTAATGGGCCTAATCTGCAGAAGGGAGATTTAGGATAGATATTAGGAAAAAGGTTTTTAACTATAAGGGTAGTGAAATTCTGGACTAGGCATACAAGGGAAGTTGTAGATCCCCATCTTTGGAGATTTTTTTAAGAACACGTTGGACAACACCTGTCAGGAAAGGTCTAGGTTCACTTGATTCTGCCTCAGTAGAGTGGGCTGGAACAGATGACTTCTCAAGGTCCCTTCCAGTCACATTTCTATGACTCTATAACCACCACTTATGAGTGATGGAGAATTATATTTATCTCTATTCAGTTTCCTCGTACGCCGATCTTTCCTCTTAGTAGACATGGGGCATTAGTGCACAAATTTTCAATCAGGAATCCACATTAAACCAAAAAGTGTTAATGTTTAGGGGGGAAACTGTTTTACTTTCCTTTCTTAAAATAAATTAGCAAGTCATTTTTTTCTGCCACAAAAGCATTCATAAAAAAAAAAAAAAAAAAATTTCTTTTTTCTTTTTTAAAATTTTATAAAAAATATAAAAATAAATTTTTTTTAAAAAAAAAAAAAAAAAAAAAAAAAAAAAAAAACAGTTTGCTGTATCCTATTACAAATTTTATATGAGATGTATAGATACCTTCCTTGTAATTACCTACTAAGTAACCTTGACTAAATGTTTTTGCCTAGAAATTAAAGTATATAAATTCAATAAAATGAAGTGACTGACTTTCTCCCTAATGCACAGAGAATCAGTTGCAAAGGTGTACATACCCATATATGCTCCCCAATGTATAGCTCGTCTGTCTTTCTTGTCAAATGCATTAATATTGGCACCTCTAGACAATAACAAACTCACCATCTAGGGTGAAGAAAGAAAAATAAGTAAAATACCTCTGCTCAGAATATAAAACTATGCATAGAATGTGGCATAATAATGAAAGCAAAGAATAAATCTTGGGTGAAATGAAACCAAATTTTTAAATCTTTTAAAACCACCATTCCATTTACATCGCTTCTGATATTTTGTGCATTTAAGTACACTGGATGCCCACATTGGTGACAATGTTGTGATCATGGGGTCCTCTAAATTATATATCAAGTGACAACCAAAATATTTCAGATTACCTATTTTATGCAACTGTTTAACAACCATGGCATATTATATGTACTGTATCTACTACATACATACTGTTTATTAAAACTAAAAAAAGTTAGTTAAAAATCTATGTATTTAATCACCCAACAAATTTACATATTAAAAACCTTTCATTTCCATACAAATTGCTGAAAATGGATAAATTACACTATGGCTTCAGTCACTAGAAATTAATTTACAATTTAAGTTTATGCATTTTAGCAGAACCCAGACTATAAATAAAAGGTTGATTTTTTCTGGGGGAATGCAGAAACTAGAAAAAAAGCATTCCTACAGGCTAGTAAGAAGGCCATACCTCACCACTGGAACAGTATTCTTCAGGGCTTTAGTATAGGGATGTTAAAACTGTAAATGTACTTTACCAGATCATGTACACGCATGCAAATAACAAATAATCAGAGCTTTGGTGGGAGGCAAGAGGGCTAAGAAACAAGATCTGGAAAATAATCCATACCTCAACATGTCCACTGAAGGCTGCATGATGTAATGCTGTTCTACCTGCTCGATCTGACACATTTACATTACTTAGAAGAGGCACCAAAGCTTCAGCACATTTAACAGCTTTATTTGCAGCTGCTATATGTAGGGGTGTTTGCCAGTTTTTGTCACGGGCATTGACATCTGCTGAATGCTTTAACAACACCTGAACAGCATCCTGAAAATATTTGCAATAAAATAAATTACATTACCAAAGAACTAAAAGAATATACTTAGCAACTCCATGTAAAGTACAACAGAATCTCACTAATTCACACTTTGATAAACTGCATTCACATGTATTTTCAGGTTAAAAGTTTATTCTCAAGCCCAGCAAGATTCTGGGATGGTTATAGATCCCTCAAACACAGCTAAGGCACTTACAATTGGCATTTGACACTGGTGGAATTCCCCATCACAAGATCAATAATGCTCAAGACTCCCTCTATTAGTATGCATTAGTGAGGCACTACTGTACTTAAAATATATTACTACCAATTGTTAGACACCTTTTTTCAAAGAATAAAAATAGCTGCAAATGGTATATTATAGATATGGAGAGTTTAATAACCATACTTTTTACATATCTGCCTGTTTATAATACTATCATATTATAAACAGACATCTGCAAAAGGAATATAATTTTTAATGGTGCCAAAGTGACAATCCTGCTGCTTTAGAGTTCTATACCACAGTAATTTTGTAAGTAAGAAGTTTCATTCCCCTTTATAAAATCAAGTTTAAACTGCAATCTTTTATACCATTCCTTTTACATTCCTACAGAAAGTAAAACCAAAAACAATCTTGTTAATAACATATGCACACAATTGCACACAAAGGAAAACAGCTTGTCAATACAAATATTAAGATGTAGATGCAATACTTCATTTTTTCATTAAGTCCACAGAGTTTTCCACAATTCATTAATTGTTCTGATTGTTCCTTTAGTCAAATGAAAAAAGAGTGCAAAAATAAGGTTACCACTCTGAACTTAAAACATTCTACTAAGGCTAAATATTGCAGGCGTCTTAAATTACAGAGCAATATTCCGCATACACGTCTGGGCTGCAATACCTAGACATCGCTGTGAATCATGGGTGGAGCGGAAATAGTAACACTACATTCCATGTATTTATTCCATTAGAAGAACCTGTCAAAAGTTATCCTAAACTATATATTTAATTTCTTCTCCTCTCAATAAACAAAAAATGTAAGAGCAACCTAGAAAATACTTGAAATAGCGAAATGGATATGGACCCAAAATGTATTTAATGGTTTACTAGGAAAAAGCTGATTATATATCAAGTCTTTGGCTCCTTTGAGACTAATATCAATGAAACCACTACAAGAATCAGGAAATAAATTCTAGAAGAGCTCTGGTATTGGTTGGGCACAAACTGTCAAAGGAAACGCTAATTTTACTGTAAAAAATTGCTCTGGTCTTAGCGTACAGTTAGTATGTGTATGTGCAGTGATGTATTTTCAAATTAAATGAATCTGCTTAATTTTGTGGGGGGGGGGGGGGGGAGGGGGGGGGAGAGAAACACACCAGCACACAAAAGGAGTGCAAATTGAGATTCTGAAGACTAAAAGTCTAAGCTGAAATATGTTCAAGAAAAAAAAAGTTTGAAAACAAAGTCACCAAATATATTCAAGAAGTGACCAGATGTTCTTGTTTAATTGGGTCTGCCCTCATTTGGGGGGATAGTCCTGCTGGATTATACCAAAACCAGGATTTAATCATAGAGCTTCCTTAGCTACTGTACACAAGAGCTTGAACAACTACACTCCGCCCCAGAAACCAGTCAGTAACCAGCTCAAGAGGGAGCATCTCTGTGCTACTCCCAGCTGCAGGGTGTGCTAGTATGTGTTCCCATCCATCTATTTATAAGGTCTTCCATCATCCTACTATTTAAGTGCCTCCCAAATATGTAAAAGTAGAAACAACACTAACAAGTTCTCTTTCTTCCATTCCAATCTCTAGGATAAATAAATTTGATTAGTGTATAAGATTTGTTTCGCTGGATGTTGTGCGTGTGTAGAAACTCTAGGGAAAACTAAGAATAAATAAATTTTGCATTTAGAAGTAATTAGTTCTGTGGTCACTTATCTCTTGCAGGAGTAAATTCCATAGTTTAGATCCAGTCACTGTGTCTTCCACACACCCTCCCAGAGTTGGCTGACAGATTCATTGTTTTGATACAATGTTGTTGTTATAGGTGGTCATGGTCACAGAGGGAGAGCGCTTTCTCAGGTAGCTAAGACAAGCCCATGGAAGGCTTTGAATATCAGGACAGAGGACTTAAGTTGGACTATATTCAATGGGGAGCCACTACAAAGAAATGAGCGACAGGTGACCTGTGTTGCTATAGAAACAGACTGCTTTACAGTGTATTAGCTGAAGCTTTTGCATATCTAAGGCACGCGGGGGTTGGGTCAAAATGAAGTCCTGCTGGAGTCCAGTTCCTTGTGGGGAGAAAGAAGTGGGGGAGGTAGTTGTAGAAGTTAAAAAGGTCCTGTGGGGCAGACCTCTGGCTTGGTCCATTGTGTGGGAGAGAAGTGGTACCCTTTGAAGGTTGGGGAAGGATAGGTCCCAATCTCCAGATTTATATATAATTCTGCCATAATAGAAGCAGTTCACTGCAAGTTCTTATATGCTACGGTTATGTTAATGCTATGCTAATGTGATTTACAGTTTTCATTTTATTATACTCACAGTCCTAGAAGCAAGGCAAGACTTATACAAATGAAAAAATAATATTCTTATTTTAGGAATGATAACTGAGCAGAGGAAACTTTTTAAAAGTAAAAATGTTCCATAGATCCAAAAAATCATTAGCCAAATTGTGACAGATCCTAGTGAGGGTATTCACAGATGAGGAGGAAAGGAAGGAGAAAGCACGCAAAGAGCATCCCATCCCCCACACAAGGGGCAGAAACAACTATACAGTAACTCCTCACTTAAAGTCGTCCCGCTTAACATTGTTTCGTTGCTGATCACTTAGGGAACATACTCATTTAAAGTTGTGCAATGCTCCACTCTTACGTTGTTTGGCTGCCTGCTTTCTCCCAGCGCCTCCCACACACCGGCAGACCCCGCGGATCAGCGCCTTCCCCCTTCTCCCCCCGCCTCCTGCCCGTGGCAATCAGCTGGCTTGCAGCGTTTTGGAGGCGGGGGGGAGGAGCACTCAACGCGCAGGCTCCCCTGCCTCCCGAATGCTGCAAGCCAGCTGATTGCCCTGGGCAGGAGGCGGGGGGGAGGAAAGGGGAGCCTGCGCCAGGTCCTCGCTCCTTCCCCCTCCCTCCTGCCGCCTAAACGCCGCAAGCCAGCTGATTGCCCCGGGCAGGAGGGGGGAGGAGCGAGGACTCGGTGCGCAGGCTCCCCCTCCCCCCCGCCTCCCGAACGTGGCAATCAGCTGGCTTGCGGGGTTTAGAAGGGAGGGGAGGGAGGAGGGAGGAGCCAGGATGCAGCGTGCGAAGTAAAGGGAAAGGAGGTGGGAGGGGGAAGAAGAGGCGGGTCAAGGGTGGGGGCTTGGGGGAAGGGGTGGAGTGGGCGGGCTGAGGGTTGAGCCCCCCACCCCTGGTGCTTGCAGAGTAGGGGAAACTGCCCTGGAACCTAACCCCTCTATTTACATTAATTCTTATGGGGAAATTGGATTCGCTTAACATTGTTTCACTTAAAGTCGCATTTTTCAGGAACATAACTACAATGTTAAGTGAGGAGTTACTGTAGTCCCAATGCTCAGGACAGTGCAGGGACTGCTTCTTCAGTGAGGCTCCCTCAGGGTAGCATACTGCATTACCCTAAAGGATAGTGTAGCCTATGCACCAAGCCATTCATAGAAGAATTGTGCCCAAGTTCCTTATGGGATAACAGCTCCACATTACTACTTACTTAGGCTAGTGGCTAAATGCTACTATTTGGCCCAAAAGCAAAATCTAAAATGGATGGTTTTAGATCCAAAGTCTGACGCCTGAGACTCTGCAAAACCAAAAGCATCCTCTCTCTCTCTCTAATAAAAATAAAACAATAATAGTACTGATATGACTCAGGTACAGAACTCTGCGTAGGCAGGTACAGAACTCTGCGTAGGCAGGTTCTGTGAAATTCTCCCACATGACTCTAGCAACAATGCATCTCAATCCTAACCTTCAGCATTTTTACTGAGCTAATTTTATGACTCTTCTTTTATGACACTTAATGCCCGTTTGAAACTCGGAGAGAATACAATATCTGAACAATGATATAAATGCACCTCTTAATTTTTCTTCCTACGATATTTCTATATTTAGCAACATATTGATACATGCTTCAAAAACCTTGATTTTCTATGACAAAACAAAATGCCAGATATAATTTTCTTAGCAGCTTGCTCTGCTCTATTCTGTACATTTGAATGTTTCTGATGAAACTTAAACCTACAAGCCCAAACTAAATACTTTATGTATGTTAAAACGCTTACAGCTGCTATAAGATTTTTTCAATGTTTTCAATAAAGAAACTATGGAAATGCTTGCCTATTAAAAATGAAAACAAACAAAAAACACTACAAAATTGTGCCGTATAGGTGAAAACAAACCCTATTTCGTTTCTAGTGTATTTTCCCCTTATACTGAACCACTTCGGTTATCTCACCCCAAAGGAATCATGGACTTTATGTTCTGAATTCAGAAATATTCCCTGTCATGGGAATGGCATTCATGATTTATTATTTCCATGTATAAGGATTTCTGGTTTCCTTTTGTATTAAAATAATAAAAACAAACTACCTGTACTTATTCTAGATTCTTTTAATGAAAACTTCTAAGAGCATATTATTTTTGCAATTTTTTTTCTGTATTCTACAATTGGAATTATAAAGTTATGCCCCCCCCCTTTTTTTTCTTAAATTAAAAAAAATCTGTTGCAAACGTCCTGGGCTCTCTAAGCATTTTCAGTAGTTTCATTCTATAAGAAAATTGAGTAAGAAATAATAGGTAGTCTGAGATGCTGTATTTTATTTTACATGGAACTGTTCTAAAAAATAAAAAAGTGTTTATTTCATACCTCACTACATGATGCAACAGCTCTGTGTAAGGGAGTCAACCACTTGCTGTCTTTGGCATTAACTCTAGCTCCTGTAACAACAAATAAATAAAATTAATTGACAGTGTATTCACACAAAATTTAAGTGTTCCAATAGACAAGTTACTGTACAAAGTTACTACAACATTATATGCTAAGCTAGTTAATGCAGGAGGATGCTAAGAAAAATAACACTTTTCTCTATGGGCTTTGAGTTATAGGATTCTCCCTTTGATGCACAGATGGAATTCTGAATTCCTTGTTCACTAATAGTGCAGTGTATTTAATCAGTTATCTACACTAGTGAAATCTATTTTCCCAATGGTACTTCAAAGGGCTGCTGTGGCAGGAAAAAGAGAAGCACTGGGTATCCCGGTCTTCATGCAACACAAAGCCAAGCACCCACAACACACAAAACTTAATGGTATTCTGAGAGCAGATGAGGGAAAGAAGATTCATGATCCCCCTTTCCCCTTTGTGGTTGGGCAGATTTGTCTGCTTCCCTGCTGTCAACAGATGGGGTAGTGCTCGCTGTCCCCCTTGGGAACTGGAGTGCATGAGGGAGAGAAGAGCAATATTTGATCCTTTCCACTAGGCCCACCCAGTTGGCTTCAGGACACCTTGAAGCTGCTTACTCCTGCCCTACAACTACTGGAAAGCATGCCTCTCTTCAGCAGTTGAATTGCAATGATCCTGCCTCCTCAGCCAGAGAGAATATTCCCTCCTATCAGCTGAGCAATACCCTAGAAATCCCTAAATGTGTTTTTTTGTTTGTTTGTTTTTAGGCCCATTTTGGGCTTGACCTTGGTTTTTAAGTAAAACAAAATGAGTCAAAAACTACTACAGTCAATTGGGAAATCATTCCGTCCCCCAGCAAGAGAGTTTCAATGAAATAAAGAGTTTACTTTTATCAAAGGGTCTTCACTTGTAAAATGAATTTTTTAATGAAAATTTCCATTTAACTCAACAACCATTTTTTGTCAAAAAAAAGTGTTTTGACAATATTTTTGACCAGCTTTGGAATCCAAATGTTAATGATAAATCTCTATATACTAAGATGAGCATACACCTCTTAAATTATCAAGAAAGGCAAGCCATTTATTGAGAAATTGATGTTTGGGGAAAGCATAATTGGGACACAATAATCTAGTATTACAACATTTGGCCAACTCAGGAGAAAATTACACCTTGTTGATATGTAATATCTCTTCTTTCAGCAATTTAAAGACCAACACTGCTTTCTGAAAAACCGGCATGTAAATCATGTGCCTCGTTACAAAAAATCAGCTACAGTGTGCACCATGTTCTTTTAGTGCACATGAATTTTGATTTTAAACTTGCAAATAATTAGACAGTTGGCTTAAACAAACCACTATCACAGAGAAACCTAGAAGTCAATCACTTATTAAAACAACCAACATTTCTTAAATTTAAACTTTTCTATTTATTTATAACTGCATTCATTTGCTTAATACCCCCTCCACTACTCATTAACAACTATGGAAGCTACTGAAAATACAATTCACACTATTGTCTACATGGGCTTATAAACAGTCTCTGCTGTCAGTTTCCTCCATTAAGTGAACATGAACTCCTTTGAGTAATATATTTCCTGAATGTATTTTTTAACAATGTGTTTTCCTGTTTCCTGACATAGCAATATTTCTAATTGCAAAATTGTTTTGTGCAATATGCTGTACTGCAAAAACAATATTTATACAACTGGAAGACAGTTCAGTAAAGACCAGCTAACCTAACTAATAAACTGTACTTCTGTTATGACAGAAAATCAGCAAACTAGACGACTTTAATACTAAATACTTGGTGCTCAGAGCTAAACACAACTAATCCTAGAAAATAATTCATTTGTTTTACATCATGTGCATCAAAGAATGCACAAGCATGAAAGGTCTGTAGTGGGGTAAAATGTTACCCTGCAAGGGATTTTTAATTTGTTTTATAATGGCTTCCTTCAAACAGTGATATGTGTCTGAAAAGAGAGGGGTGATATGTTGCGGGGAAGGTGGAGGAAGCGAGAGGGAACAGACACAGCTATGCAATAATCCAACCAACACTGAAGAAAACTACCCACAGTCAAACCTCTCATTCCTGAGGAAACTCAGAGAAGCTAGCAGCAAGCCAGCTACAAACTCATCTAACTGATGGCGACATTCTAGATCCAGCACAACCTAGATTCAGGCCAAGACACAGAACTGGCACTGATGAATGATCCCCTCCTATAAATGGATAGAGGACAGACATCCACTGTTAACCATGAGATACGGCTGTCTCGCCTGAGAAGTGTGGCAGGAATCCTGAATAATGTGCTAAAATGGTTTGAGTCCTTCCCGGAGGTATGCACCCAAAAAGAGTAGAAATGGAAAACTGCACTTTCACTGCTAGAACCCTCATGTGGAGTTCTACAAGGATCAATTCTCTCTCCGGTCCTCTCATGCAATCACTAGGTGAACTTGTCAGTGAACTTGTCACTGGACATGTACTCCAGTGCCAGCAATATGCAGATAACACAGCTCTATTGATCCTTCATCACACACAAACACACCACTACAATCCAGATGAGATCAACTCATGGATGACGAATAGCTGGCTGAAGCCGAAGCTCAGCAAAACAGAGGTGATGCTGGTGGTCAGAAGAAAGTATTTTGAAGAGTTTGCAACCACAGTGTAGTCTCCTTAGAGTGAAGGTTCACATCCACAATAGGTCAACTCAGTCCATAGTCTAGGAGTACTCCTTGATTCCTCACCGATGCTGAGCTGTCACATTGCAACGCCAGCAAGCAATGCCTTCTACCATCTCTGATTGGCTGGGAGACTCCATCCCATCCTGTCGGACAAAGACCTGACCTCAATTATTCATGCCTTTGCCACCTCTCAGCTGGACTACAGCAAAGAGATATACCTGAGCACGAAACCTTTAGCATTTAGGAAACTCCAACTAGTAGCTTACCTCCTCAACAACATGGGCTACCACGAGCACATCAAAACCTGTCCTCTGTGCTCTATACTCATTTGCCATAGAATTTTGAATCAAGTTCAAGGTCTCGTTCCTTAACTTCAAAGTGCTCCCATGGCCTAGGCCCTGGATACCTAAAAGATTGTCTAAAGCTGTAGGACAAAACCCCATGGTCAACAACTTTGCTCCTCTGTCACAACGGAATTCTTAATATTTAGAGTAAAGCTTGGCCATACGGGAGACAGAACCTTCTCCAGGGTGGTCCAAAACTGCAATGAACTCCCCCCAGAACCAAGGATCATCACAAACCTCACCACTTTCCGCTCCAAGTGCAAGGCTCATTTCTTTGACCATGCCTTCTCTAATATAAAACACATAGCAACAGTTATTTAAGAAATAAAAAACCCTACCAAAACAAGGCAGTCCACTGAAGTTTCTCCATCTGGGAAAGAGGAGGAGAGAACAAACACCACATGACAGATGTGAAATCTCATTGTTTAACACACTACTGAGAGGTACTCACATTCTATGGGAATAAGTGTGGTATAAAAACCTATATAGAACAGATTCATCCATTAAAATAATTGTTGAAAAGCTTGTGTAAGAGAATGGGTGGTATTTAGAAATATTTTTTTTCCCTTGAGAGGGAAAAATTTCTAACACATCTAAAGAATCAAAGTAGATCTTACGTTTGTCTATCACCCAAACACCATCAACCCAGACTAACCATCTCCATACTAGTCTATACCCAGAGCTAAAATCAAATACATCTGAGGACTCCAAATGTTGCTGGAATTGTCTTACGATAGCCTTCCCAGTAATTAACTCCCCAAAAAAGGAAGATTTGAGCCTGAGCAATAATTAGGACCATAAATTGTCTGTGTCCTACCAGGCATAAGCATACCTGTCATGCTTCCAGTTGCCCTCCAACCCCTGCCCGGGCCACCCATTGTGATTGGCAGACAATAAGATACAAGCAAGAGCCTAAAATACAGAAGAGCTACTATCCTGTTGGTAATTTTCCCCCTCCAGCAATTCCATGTGCAGTGTTCTACTGACTCTGCAAATAGCAAAAGAAAGACAGCGCAGTAAATGAACAAAGGAAAATTTAAAAAAAACTGGAAGCAAGAAAATGGAAGGAAAAATGAAAGAAGGAAAGAAATACAGATTGAAGAGAGAAGGAAAGAGATTTTAGCCCTGTCTGCACTAAGAACATGACCCTTTTCCATCAGCAGTCAAAGTAACTGGTCCATCAAACTGGAGTTGAAAAACTCTTTGCCCTTTAGCGTAAGGACGACAAAAAAAATTGAGTTACCATTGACTGGATCCTTGGATCTCAGCTTGATGCATGAGATAAGCCAGAACTCCCCTAGCTCTCAAAGAGTTCAGGTGCTTTGGAGACATGGGCTGCCCAATCTTATTCTCGAACCAACTGCCCTGGTGTCTCAGGCCATTGCCATTCCTTTCTGTCCATGCTTAGCTATAAAGCGCTGTCAGTTGGAAATGCAGTTATTTAGTCATGCAGTTTCAGACTTCAATGAAGCTACAGACTTCTGCTTCAGTTTGAAAACTGAACACTATCATTTCTACATCCTTTGACTGATTTCTCCTCATTCCCTTGGCTTCCTTGGGGTTCTGGAGTGGTTCCTCATAGAATTAGTTTTCTTTGAAGATTTTAGCCTCTACGGCCTCAGTCATGGAGGCTGATTTCAATGCATTGTGGGTCATTAGCCTCATAAGTGCTGATATTCCTTTAGCACTTGGTGCACTGACAGCTTCAATACTCTCACAGAATCATGGTCTTGGCATTTGTTCTTCTACAGTCTCTGTATTTATTATCATTAATCATTGTGGCAGCACCTACAGGCCTTATTCAGGGCCCAGGACCTCATTATGCTAGGCATTGTAAACACATGAAGAGATGATCCATACCCCCAAAAAGCTTAAAATCTAAGTATAAGACAGGAGACAATCAGCAGCTACTAAAGATGAGAGAACACACGGAGACAATTATAAATGTAGTAAGTAATGGGTACAGCACACAATTGCCTAGCTTATCTTGGAGTGCTGAATTCCTCATCTAACTCAATAACTTGATGCATTCTTAGTACCTGGGGATAGTTAATCTATGTTCTTTTCTCTTGTCTTCATTTTAGAGCTGGCTGAGTCAACACTCAGATGAAAAGTCTTTAGTGGATGTATTGGAATATTTTGTCTTTGGAAGCATTACACAAAGCTCTCTGAAGACTGGAGCACCTCAGCTCTCCTTAGGCCTCTAACTATATTTCCACATGCTGGAACCATTCTTGCCTGGAGTACTTCAGAGTTATTTGCCTCAAAGCAGGTGCCTAATCTAGCTTATAAAGTGCACCCTCGCATCGTCTCCCCCCACCTGCCACAAACACTAAATTTACTTATATCTATTAAATCATAGAATCGGAAGGGATCTCGAGAGATCATCTAGTCCAGTCCCCTGCACTCAAGGCACAATTAAGTATTATCTATACCATCCCTGACAGGTGTTTGTCCAACCTGCTCTTAAAAATCCCCAATGATGAAGATTCCACAACCTCCCTAGGCAATTTATTCCAGTGCTTAACCACTTTGACAGTTAGGAAGTTTTTTCTAATGTCCAACCTAAACCACCCTTGCTGCAATTTAAGCCCATTGCTTCTTGTCCTATCCTCAGAGGTTAAGAACAACAATTTTTCTCCCTCCTCCTTGTAACAACCTTTTATGTACTTGAAAACTGTTGTGTCCCCTCTCAGTAAGGGGAGGTTATTCTGTGTTGGGTTATACGACTTTCCTGTGTGAATACACTGATCTAACATGTTAGTGGATGTTTACTATAATGTTTGAATTCATTGTGAATTATACAGGAAGGCAATAAAATAGCTTCCCAGATAAAAATACCTAGCTACACACTAGGAAGACAATGGGGACCAGATGTTAGCTTCAAAGATCCTGTATCTTGTCTCCAACACACTATAAAACTAGCCTAGGAATTAGAGATGAAATGAAGACTGAACAGTTAGAAGACCTCTCAGAGGTTGAAAAGGGGGATAGGGTTTATTTGTGAGCAAGTGTAGGCGGACAGGCTGGCACAGAAAATGCTTTGTGGAGGAGTTGGGCCTCCCAGACCCAGGGAATAGCAAGCCTTAAAGAAGAACTAGATATGCATACAGTATGTTTTACTGGTTTTGAGATATATTTTCTCTGAAACGATTTTAAATAAATGATACTTTGCTTTAAGGAAGCTCTTTGGTCACGAATTACCACAGTCATTGCCCCATAGGGAGTAGAAATACAGGTTCTGAGCCCAAGTCAGACCTAAGGTGGTCAAGATTGAGACACAGGTGACTGCCACACAGCACCTTATGTGAGAGAGCGAAAAATACACAAGAGGTGCTGGCTTGAATCCTAGAGGAAGTGCATCAGAGAGACCAGGAGATGTTAATAGTGAATTTAACCTAATAACAATGATGTATTTTTGCTATTCTGTTTCTGCTATTCAAAGGTCACGATCTAAAGTGACTAGTCTGTCTGAATAACAATACAACTTTGATAGTTTCACAAACTCATCATTTCAGGTTTTCATAAACTTAAGGGTTAGGGTCTGTATATTCTATACCTAAAAAAGCCTGAGATCACATCAGAGGACAATAGGGATGATATATTGAGAAGAAAAAATTTAGAGGATATTTCAAACAGATATTCTACAAAAAATGTCACCCACTTGACAGCAAACCAGATTTAAGAGAAAAAATACATTTGTAAGTGCTCTTCATGTCTGAAGTGGATGCCTAACTGTCCAAAAAAGAAACAGCTAAAGAATTCCTGTTAAGTATTGCTTAAAGCATCAGGGCACTATGAAAGACAGTTTTGATGTAGTGGGGAAAAACTGCTACACTTTTTCTTTCACATGACAAAGGGAAAACTAAAAATGTAATACCAATTAGATACAGGCCAGACAGCTGTTCCTTTTAAGTAAACAATACAAAAAATGCTGTAGATACTGTGACAAAAGAATATCAAAGCCTGTTTCTCAGAAGGGGACCTAAGTATCAGATTGACTTGTATAAGGAAGAATAGATAAGATTGCCTTTTCATATAGGCAACTGCCAGCTCTCTTAAATGAAATTCTCACTGAAGCTAGTTAATAATAATTATACTACAGCTATAATACTGCATTTCATGGTACATGTTACCAAACTCATTTCTTCAACTCTGAATGCTGTGCATCATGCCTCAGTTTGCATGCTGAAGGCAAAATGCAGCACAAACCACATCCCATGATGTTTTATTAGTTACACTGACTCTAATCCTTCTTTTGTTATAGTTCTCACTGGAGATGGGCTAACTCTTCTACAAAGTGTACTTAAATAACTGGCCAGTACATTCTCTCAGCATTTACTACTACTAGTATTATTTTATTCCCTTTATCGGTAATGAACTAAGGAAGCCATCAGTATCAGCTTTACTGAACATCAATGTATTCATTTAAGCTGTTTTTATACTCGTGATAACATTTCTTCAATCTAAATACCACTTATAGAACACTAATTCTTACACAGTACAAAAAGAGTTTTCAGGCCAAAGGATTGAAGACTTTGCATGGGATGCAAGGCCCAAGCGGCCACTTTCTTAGCTTGAGCTTAAAATATGGTCCTATACTGAAGACTGACTACATAAAAATGGCACTTTTATACTGAACAGAGCTGTTCCTTATGTGCATTCAGTCATATCTATTTACTCTATTGACAATTTTATACTGCTTTTGTTCCTGTTGACACTGCAAGACTACACTCCTGTGGTGGAACGAGCTGAATTCCACCCTGGTATTCTACCCAGGGTACCCTGATCAGCAGAACTACCAATCAAGTTCCTCCCTTCAAGCAAACTTGCCCACAGTTACACCTGATAAATTCACTGAACAGGCATAATTGAGACCAGAATTTGTTTGGCCTTCAGAATCTTTGTTAAAGGCGATGCACAAACCAGAAAAGAATCTTAGCAAAGTTGAATTTACAGGACTGGTAGTTACCAAGCTGTTTTTTTTTTTTTTTTTACTCAGAAATTTAGAAAGTCTAGCACAGTTGAGAAAAATATAAACCCAACTAGACTATTTTTACAGTCATTGTTTTGAGAAGAGCCACATTTTAATACCAGTCACGTGTACATAGAGTTCTCAGAGTATGCCGCCTTCATATTAAAGGAATAGTACACTGATCTCTTTAGTCCTGGAATCTTTAATAAAATTAGTCTGCACAGCCAGTGGCCATATGTGTAATGCTTAAAGGTATGCATTAGGCTATGCTGAGACTTGGAGCCAATTGTAATGCTGGTATAACTCCATTAAGTGAGTTACACTATAGCTGAATCTGAACCCAAGTTTTTAAAAGGAAAATCACAGAACTCATAAAACTTAATTTAGGGCTGTCTGCCCAGAGAGGAACTCTAAAAAGACAATCAAGGATGAGGCAATACATTAGGAAAGTTCCACTTGCCAGTGAGTAAGTAGCCCGTGAGACAGATTTTTTTTCTGCAAAAAAGGCTAACTGTGCACACAGGGCTAATAGTTCCATTGTTCTTCCTCCTTTTCAAAATGTAGGCACAATGACTTTTCTTCAGTTATCAGGTGCCTTGGCTGACTCTCGTGACTTATTCAAGATTACTTTCAGAAGTTCTGAAATGTCCTCCCTCTGTTAGTTCTTTTTTAAATTAAAAGGATATATTTCACCCAGATCTCAGACTTGTTTATATAGCACATATAAAACGTGTCTGCTAAGGCAGAAAAATAGGTTTTCAAAAATATTACCATGAGACTTACTCAAAGCCATTCTGCAAAAACTTCAGAAACTAAAAAATGTCTGCAGATCTGGGTAACTATCTTTGCACAGTGTTTAGATTTCAGCCAAACAGATGTGTACTGTATTGCATGGTAAAATGTTTCAAAGATAACACAGTGGAACTTTAAGCTAGGGCTGTCAAGCGTCTAAAAAAAAAAAAAATTAATCGCGATTAATCGCGCTGTTAAACAATAATACAGTACCATTTATTTAAATATTTTTAGATGTTTTCTACATTTTTCAAATATATTGATTTCAATTACAATACAGAATAAAAAGTATACAGTGCTCACTTTATATTTATTTCTGATTACAAATATTTGCATAGTAAAAACAAAAGAAATAGTATTTTTCAATTCACCTAATACAAGTACTGTAGTACAATCTCTATCATGAAAGTGGAACTTACAAATGTAGAATTATGTTCAAAACAGTAACTGCATTCAAAAATAAAACAATGCACAACTTTAGAGCCTACAAGTCCACTCAGTCTTACCTCGGCCAATCGCTCAAACAAACAAGTTTAGTTACAATTTGCAGGAGATAGTGCTGCCCGGTTCTTGTTTACAATGTCACGTGAAAGTGAAAACAGGCGTTAGCATGGCACTGTTGTAGCCGGCGTCACAAGATATTTAGGTGCCAAATGCACTAAAGATTCATATGAAGCATGAAGGGACAACCACCATTCCAGAGGACATGCGTCCATGCTGATCACAAATTCTGCTCGATAACGATCCAAAGCAGAGCTTACTGATGCATGTTCATTTTCATCATCTGTCAGATGCCACCAGCAGAAGGTTGATTTTCTTTTTTAGTGGTTCAGATTCCGTAGTTTCTGCATCTGAGTGTGGCTCTTTTAAGACTTCTGAAAGCATGCTCCACACCTCGTCCCTCTCAGATTTTGGATGGCACTTCAGATTCTTAAACCTTGGGTCAAGTGCTGTAGCTATCTTTAGAAATCTCACATTGGTACCTTCTTTGCATTTTGTCAGATCTGCTGTGAAAGTGTTCTTAAAACAAACATGTGTTGGGTCATCATCCGAGACTGCTATAACATGAAATATATGGCAGATAAGGGGTAAAACAGAACAGGAGATATACAATTTTTTTAACGAGCATCATCAGCATAGAAGCATGAAGGGGCATACGAATGTTTAGCATATCTGGCATGTAAATACCTTGTAATGCCGGCTACAGAAGTGCCATGCGAATGCCTGATCTCACTTTCAGGTGACATTGTAAATAAGAAGCAGGCAGCAGTATCTCCCGTAAACGTAAACAAACTTGTTTGTCTTAGCAATTGGCTGAACAAGAAGTAGGACTTGTAGGCGCTACAGTTTTACATTGTTTTGTTTTTGAGTGTAGTTACGTAACAAAAAAAAGTACATTTTTAAGTTACACTTTCACAATAAAGAGATTGCACTACAGTACTTATATGAGGTGAATTGAAAAATACTATTTCTTTTATCATTTTTACAGTGCAAATATTTGTAATAAAAAATAATAATATAAAGTGAGCACTGTAGACTTTGTTCTGTGTTGTAATAGAAATCAATATGCTTTCCATCCAGAAAAACTCTTGTCCATGTCATAATTCTTTCCTATTGGATTACTGCAACCTCCTCCATTGTCATACACAATCCCAACTTCATCCCACCTCAGTCTATTCAACATTTAGGTGGCCCAAAGATTTGTGAATTCTTCAGGAAACTCTCTATGGACACACATTTTCCACCTCAGCAAATCTTCTCATCTCTATTTCCAAAGACCTATGAAATTTTACACTCCCTATGTATTTGACCATGTCTCTTACCTCATTGAGCCGCCTGCCCTGCAACTGACAGTAGCCTTGATGTCCCATACATCCATTTATCCCACAAGAATCTCTTTGCCTTCTTTCATGCAGGCTGCCCCCCCTTCCCCCCCAAGCTAAAATACCTTTCCCTGGGCTGGTCTGCTACCCTTCTCATTAAATCCCTTCTGAAGATTCATTTCTGTCATGCATCGAATAAATTATTTCATTGTAGGCATATTAGTTGGAGATAAATTTTAAAAACCCAAGGCAATAGAACTGACAAGACACTTGCCCACCTTCACCCAGATCATTTTGCTTGTAATGTTGAATCCCTTTGCTTTATAGTCTGTATTTTTAAACTTTAAGCTCCTAAGGGCAGGGAATGTGTCTATACAATGCCTAGCACATTCTGGGAACTATCACAATATTAATGAATTGATAAATGTTTTTTCCCTCAAACTCCAGGCAGCTAAATTCAGTCTTTTGGGAACTGAATGGATCTTGAGGTAGGGTGGAGGTAGAATATCATTTTTGTGGGAAGTCCAAATCCTGCCTAGAAGTTCTTTAGCTTCCTTTCAGGAAGGAAATAAATCTTTGCAGAAATTTAAGTTAAAAAAAAAGTTTGGTTAAGAGGAACTGAGGGAAATAGACAGCTTGGGCTAGGATAAGTTCCTATCTGAGAATCTGTCAGTGATTTTTTGTTTTTTTTCTTGAAGAGACATCTTTATCAAAGCAGAGGATTCTGTAGACTCTTGAGATGGCAGCCAGAATTTCTCAGAATGTGTAGTACTGAAGCTCACTGGGTTTGGGGGAAGCACTTTAGAAAGGAGATCATCTGTAAAATGAAGATAATGACACAGAGGCAAAGAACTTGCCCAACGTCATCCAGCAGGCTAGAAGCAGAGGTGGGAATAAAACCCAGGTATTCTGAGTCCCAGTTCAGTGCTCTACCCTCTAGGTCAGGGGTCGGCAACCTTTCAGCAGTGGTGTGCCAAGTCTTCATTTATACACTCTAATTTAAGGCTTTGCGTGCCAGTAATACATTTTAACATTTTTTAGAAGCTCCCTCTCTAAGTCTATAATATATATAACAGTAGTTTGGTTATGTAAAGTAAACAAGGTTTTCAAAATGTTTCAGAAGCTTTATTTAAAATTAAATTAAAATGCAGATCTTATCAGTTTAGTGTGATCCTTGCCCTTGCTTTTCCTTGCTGAGTTTTCCAATGTCTGGCACGTATTTGGATACTTTAAGCTGCACACAGGCTTCTGAGTGATCACTTGTTAACTGGCTCCGAGAGGGACAGAGGACAGATTTCATGTGTGAAAATACCTGTTCACACAGGTATGTGGATCCAAATGCGGAAAGCATTGCAAACGCAATTTTCTTCAAACAGTTAAATTTCACTGGCAGGGACGTCCAGCAGGTCAGAATAGAAGCCCCATGATCTCTCTTGGTAGCTTCAAGTGCGCTCCGCAGATCCACAAACTTTGATGTCCACAATTCTGAGCTTTTTAACTGAATGAGTTGCATTTCAAAATCTTCAACACCCATACACTGAAATACAGACAAATCCAAGTCGCTTTCATTGAACTTTTCAGGTTTAATTAGAAAAGAAAGCATTGGGCCAAATCGCTGGAAATCTTGAAATCTGTCAGAAAATTCTGATTCCAGTTCTTGCATGTACTTTCCAATCTCATCAACATCGACAGTGCAACATGTCGATAGCTCTTTTATGAGTTGGAAGTAGCGGAAAGTAGAAGTTTGAATATCCCTGGAAAAAACTGCTAGTTTCACAACAAATGCTTTCCAGGCTTCATAAAGATCCAAAACTGTTTGCCCTGCACCCTGGAGACAGAGGTTGAGTTTGTTTAGGTGAGCGGTGATATCAGTTACAAATATGAGCTTACACAGCCATTTGTCATCATCCAGTTCGGGGTAGTTTTGTTTTTTTTTCCCCCGACAAAAAGGCCTTGATTGCATCAAAACAGTTTACAAAGCGCACCAAAACCTTGCCACGACTTAGCCACCGAATGTTGCTGTGAAGTGGGATGTCGTTATAAGCACTGTCCATCTCTTCTAGCAGTGCTTGAAATTGTCTGAGAGTCAAAGCAGATCGAGCAACAAGGAAATTCACAATTCGCACCACTGTATTCATCACATTATTAAGCTCTGAATTAGAAATTTTAACACACAGGTTTTCTTGATGGATGATACAGTGAAATTTGACTGTCAGGTGGCCAACTTTATAAATCCCTTCTGTTTTCCGACCATGGCAGGAGCACCATCTGTTGTCACACACAATATTTTTCTGATGTCAACTCCTCGTTCTTCAAAATGGTTTACAAAACTTTCCAGTATATCTTCCCCCTTTGTTGTGCCATGCAGGGGTTTTAGGCAACAAACTTCCTCTTGGATTTCATCGGAAGCACAATATCTTGCAACAACTGCCAAACGTGGAACGTCGTTTATATCCACGCTCTCATCAACTGCAACACTAAACACTGCTGTGTCTTTCAATGCAGT
>NW_020664435.1:12489949-12512878 GCF_002925995.2 Terrapene triunguis | reverse complement strand
GAAAAACTTTTTATATATTCCCCATCTGTAAACGGCTTTCCGTTTTTTGCAATGCACTGTGCAATCTTGTAACTTCCTTCTGTAGCTTGATTTTTACTTACACTTAAGCTTTTAAAAACACTGCTTTGCTTCTCATAGGCTGCTACTGCCTTTTTGATTGATTCAGTCTTGTCTGCTTTGTCAAGAAAGGTTTTCTCGTGCTTCGTTTCAAAATGTTGAACACTTGATGTGCGACAAACAACACTTTCACAACAGAAAGCACAAATAGCATGGTCCTTCTTTTCAATAAATCCAAATGCATCTGTCCAAGCAGGCTGAAATGATCGGACATCTAGCTTCGCTTTCTTAGGAGCTGCCATTTTGTCAAATGTTCCCTTCAACTCTCAGTGGGGAAAAAAATGGCGATAGAAGGCAGGCACAAGGTCAAATGCAGTGTGGTCTGATCTAAGCAATTTTAAGATGGGGGCGCTGAGCTGCACCCCCTCTTGCCTTGTGTGCAACCCACACAGGCTGGAGATCCTGACCTGGCTGGCAGGAGGTCAGCGGCTGGAACCCCAGATCGGCAGCTGAGGTGAGTGGAGCTGGCGGCTGGTAGGGCTGAGCAGGGCCGGAGGCCTGGACCCTGTCTGGCAGGGGCCTGCGCAAGGTGAGTGAGGCTGCGGCGGGGGGGACCCCGGCTGGCAAGGGGCCAGCAGCCGGAACCCCAGAGTAGCAACTAAGCGGCTCAGCCAGCCACCCTCTGGGGTTTTGGCCACTGGCTCCTGCCAGCCAGGGTCTCAACCCCCTGCCAGCCTGGGATTCCTTCCCCCAGGCCAGCAGCGGGTGCTGAGCGGCTCAGCCCGCCCCCCCGCTCTGGGGTTTCCGCCGCTGGCTCCTTCCAGCTGGGGTCTCAGCCCCCTGCCAGCCTGGGATTCCTTCCCCCAGGCCAGCAGCGGGTGCTGAGTGGGACCGGCGGTGGGACCCCAGCTGGCAGGAGCCAGCGGCGGAATGCCCCAGAGTGGCGGCGGGCTGAGCGGCTCAGCCCGCCCCATGTGCCATCAAATATCGGTAAGTTGCCGAACCCCTGCTCTAGGTAATACTGCCTATCCTTACAGAGAGCCGGTTATGCACTTGACAAATTTATCTCTTCTCCACTGATTGCCATTGAATTGAAATAGTTACTTTCATCACTTCTGGAAGGAGATCAAGTCATGTTCCCATCCCCTCCTCTTTTACCCCCGCCAAAGAACAGGAAGGAGGAGCAATAAAACTCTAGCAAAAGTTCTTAACTGTGATCTGCAGAGCACTTGGTAGCAATGTGACTTAGCACCGCATTTCCCTGTGCTAAACGCTAATAAAAAGAATTCAGAATACATTAATCACTTTTTCTACATATGCAACTACTGTAATTACCACAGGCTGTTAGGCAACTATGCACAGAAGGTGATGATTATGAGTTGGGGGGTGGAGGGTAGGTGGTTTACCAGATAGTATCTATGCAATATGACCACTGCATGAAACCCTTTCTACTAGGGAATAATGAAAGGGAATATGGCAGAAGCCTCATTCACTCCACTCCCATGATGTTTTGAGTATATGCAGTGGTGGCTCCCCAACACTATACAGATTTTAGAGGACAGGGGAGATGCAACAACCTTTTTAAAACCTCCCAGCTTCATCCCACTCAAAACTGATATTTCTCTTCATTCCTACTGTTCCAGAGCCATGGAAGTACTAAAAGGCTAGACAACTACCCTGCCTCCATTAACATCAGCCACAACACCATCAGTCATCAATAGCAAGTAGCTCTCTTTCAAGTCTTTAAAAAGTTGCTAGGTGAGACGAGTGTGATTTTTGCACAGGTCCCCAGAGAGCAAAGTAATGTCCTTAAAAAGATATTCCAAGAATGTAACACACATAGCTAAATTAGGTTTGCCAAATATCACATGCAGTAAAATAATATCACAGATAAGAAACTTTCAGTAATAAGACAAATGAAATGGTAAAAAAAATTCAGTTAGTCCCACAGCACTTACCTGATAGAAGGTTTAATCCTTACCCACAAACAGACTTCTTTTAGAGGGGAAAGGGTTTTTTTTAAGCAAATTCATTTTGTTAGTATAACTTAAGTCACATTAATTTTCTGTGATGTATTTACATGGCTACTATAGTTATATAGAATGAAATTACTCTGTGTGAACAGACGCATTTATGGTTCTATGTCAAGACATCAGAATACAGACTTATAGTAATACAACTGATAAGAAATGACATTATGATTCTTTGAGTTATACGAAAAAGTATATCCCACCTCCAATACATTATTTTGAAGTATAACATCTACAGTTACTTTAAAATACAACCAGAGATTATTTCATATTATGCACTTTAAAATAAATCACTTACCGATAAATGAAGATTACCTACCTGTATCCAGAGTTCTTTGAGATGGACTTTGCATCTTTACGCTCATAAGCTGCACCAGCCAACCCAACATAGGTGGTAAAACGTTCTCATAGCACTGCACATTTCAAGAACTCACACACTCCTCCTACTTCTCTCCACAGCACTCTTGAACTTTGAGGGCAAAACTATATAAGTACCCTTTGCCACCTCAATTCTTTCTACCATTGCCGTAGAGTCAAGATTTATTAGGACTCCAAGGAAGAAGGGAAGGCGGGCAGGGAGTGTTAATATGTAAAGTCCATCTCAAAGAACTGCAGTTACAGGTAAGTAACCTTCAATTTCTTTGAGTGTCCTGTGCATACTCTTACTCATAAAATAGATTGGTGAACAGTACCTCATCAACAGAAGGTGGGACTCAGGGTAGTAGCTGAACAGGGATTGAAGTATTACATTTCAAAGCTAAGCATCTGCTCTGGACTAGGTCTGCGTGTTTTGTAACCGTGTGTATCAAGCTCCATGTAGCAGCCTTACAGATCTGAGTGATCAGAATGTGGCCAAGGTATGCTAGGGGGTAGCCATTGCGTAGTGGAGGATCACCTAAACCCCAGAGAGAGAGAGAGAGAGAGAGAGAGAGAGAGAGAGAGAGAGAGAGAGAGAGAGGTCTATAGTTTTCCTCCATATCCTGTCTCAATCCATCTAGATAATGTTTGTGATGAGACAGCTTGATCTTTATGGTTATTTTTAATAGACAAAGGGATTGAGGGACTTGCAAAATTCCTCAGACAGCAGGCTAGAGGCCTCAGTGTCGAACATATGTAACCTTGACGCATCCTATGACTGAGTTCTAGGTAAACTGGTAAATTTATTGTTTGATAAATATGGAAGTCGTATTTAGGTAAGAATTTGGGGTTAGGACGATTCATCAATTCATCACCTAGCTAACATTATCATTATTATAAAAGCAGTTTTAATAGCCAACATGGAAAAAAGAGAGCATTCTGCTGTAGACTCAGATGGAGACTTGACTTGCATTAAAACTAAACTGAGATTCCATAACAGAACTGGGTCTTTCAATGGTGGATTTATATTAGCAAGCCCGTTCATAAATTTCTCAACTATGTTGTGTAAAAAGACAGATTATCTACAAGCACACAGTACACTGATATAGCTGCTAAGTGGAATTTTACAGAGGTTATCAAAAGACCTGAAACTTTTAATTGGAGTAAATGTTCCAGAAGATATTGAGTTGGTGCCAGGTTTTCATGCATCCACTTAACAAATCAGTCCACTTCAGGTCAAAGCATTTTCTACTCAACTGTTATCTGGAGTTAAGTAACACCTGTTGAACCTCTAAAGAGCAAGATTTTCCCAAGGTGCACAAAAGTCCTATAAACCCCTGCAGTCAACTGCAGCAACAGAAGGTCAAAGCAGTAATTCCTGCACTCTTGTTGGGACAGCAAATCTGTGAACACTGGAAAAAGCCCGTGGACTTCTTGAGAAGTTGCAAGAGGTCTGCATGTCATTGTTGCCTTAGCCATGCTGGAATCACTAAGATTATTCTGGCCCCATCACGTCTTCTTTTTCTGATCACCTTCTAAATTAATGGGAGGATTGGGGGTTCCACTTCAGGAGGAAAAAAATATCTGATATGGACAGACTGTCCCTGGCTGTTCTTGAGCAGAACTGGAGACACTTCATATATCTAGTGACCAACAGATCAATGTCTGGAAACCACCACTGGCTGAAGATGTCACCTATGGAGGTTATGAAACATGCTAGTGCCAACATACAGAAGCAGAATTTCCTAACGAAGACCCTGAACTTCCTTAGATTTAATATCAGATCAAACCTTCTTCCTTTCTTTGGTATGAAGAAACATCTGCAGTATAAGCCCTGATCTCTAAATTCCCTTGGAACCTTCTTTATTGCTCCCACTTATAACAAGGATTAAATCCCTGATCTTAACGTAGTCTCATGAGAGGAACCCCTGAACACAGAAAGGAGAGGGGTTTGGTGAAGGTAGGGTCTCAACAGAAGATGTTAATACAACTCAGTTTATCTCCAGAATCCTTGTGTCTGATGTTATGGACTTCCATTTGTTGACATAGCAAAATTGTCTGTTCTCAAAGATAGGGTCAGTGCAGGTTAATTTGAAGCTCCTGGTCCTTGTGTCAAATTTGAGGCCTGCCATTTGTACCTGGAGTTGAAACTGAAGGCTGCTTTCACTTCATTCATGGTTTTAAGATTTTCTTCTGGTGCATTTGCACAGGTCTGGGTTGTTGTTGCTGAAAGTGACGTCCCTGAGAATAAAGACAAAAGATGATGGTGGATAAATGGTCTATGGTATCAGAATATAGGACCAGAGGTCCTCCTTCTCACAGGTGGAAAAGCACCTAAAAAGCATGCCACAGACCGACATTTCATCTTATTACTAAATAATTGATTTCCTTCCAAAGGAAGATCTTCCAATCTTCAACACAGTTTCTGGATAGAAAGAAAAAGACCATAAGACTTTTAAACAAAGAAGTAGATGCTACCGCCCTAGCTGATTGATTGGAGAGCTTCTTTTGATGCTGAGGACACGCTTCATTATAGTCTGACCTTCAGTTATTAACATGTTAGTCAATTTACGTTGAGTAATTGCTTTTCCAGAAGCAAATACAGAAATCTTTTCCTATAAGTGATATTGATGCTGCAACATCATTGCCGCACAATCTGTTACTCTTTTTCCAAGTGAAGCAGAACAACACTTCCTTACCAACTGCACTGACTACTGCAGCCTGCAATAGTCAATCTAATATTAGAAGAGTAACCTCCAATGGGGCAACCAGAATGTCAAATAATGGATAGATTTCCTCTGGTATTACAAATGGGAGTTTCAAAGTCATTGCTATCCTGTCTACAAGCTTGTGAAACTGTAAAGAATCCTCAGAGAGAGAGGAAGCTGAAGCTACTCCAACATTTTCATGTGATGAAAAACCAGTTTCTACGTTTGGCTCTAATTTCTGGTACTCCATCTGAAGCACAGGCTCCTCATCTTCCTCCAACAGAGGGTCAGGCACTATGGTGGGAGAACGTGAAGCTCGGATTTGATGGACAAGTTTTTTCCTGATCTCAAAAGAGAAGGGAGTTCTTATGCCAATGATGCTATGGAGTCTCTCTACAGTGTTTAGATGGCTGCCAATATGGCCACGCCACCCATGGTGGAATTTGCCAGTTGCTGCAGTACTCTTATTCTAATACCATATCATAACCTGGAGGTTAAGGAGGTCTATATGCTCCATATCTAGAAATACTCTCTCTTTTTTGAGGATGAAATCTAGGAAGGACTTCTGGAAACTTAGCCCAATCCTGTTCATCTCTGGATTGCAGATCTGACCTTGGAAAAAACAGAGAACCTGGCAAATGCAACATAGTGAAAGGCAAGACCACTTTACTGGCTGGGCTTGAAGGTGTTTTGGACAGAGGTAAGGAAGTCTCTCAGGAAAACAGATACTTCATTCAACCTCTCTCATTTTTCAGGAGTGAGATCAGAGAAGGATAATTGAGAGATGTTTCGTCTTTCCTCCTTTAGATATCAAGCCTCACAGATACAGCACGGGATCCATGTGACTTATTTCGGCTAACAGTGAAACTGATGGAGCTGCATAAATTAGCGATGAAGAAATTGTTGCTGGTTCCAAGTCTATCTTTGGATCTGATCCAGTCCTTGGATCAATTAGATAAGATTTATGCATGGTCAGCACTCCTAGCATTTGGTTCAGGACCTGTTGACTGATCAGACTAATTTCCTGACTGGGACTTGGCACTGCTAGCAGGAACCTTTTAGTTCTTTGCCTTTTCCAGAACTGAAGCAGACTGATCCAATGGCTTTTCTCAGAACTTGGCCAACAGATCCTTTGGGGCTCTTAGTGTTGGATCAGATGCCTTGGAAACGGACTGAGGCAGTCATGGAACTCTATCCTAGAGTACAAACTGGAGCTTTCATCATAGTATTCTTTCTCTGAGCTTGTGCTTGGATCCCTTAGAGGTATCAGAGCTGAGTGGCTTTGCTGCCAAAGCTTCTTATATCAGGAGTGCTCTCGGACCAACCTCAGAATGAACATAATGCAGACAGAAAACCTCGGACAACTCAAAGGACAGTAGCCCTCATCAAAACATGCTAAACACCTGACATTGGTGTCTGATGCTGGAAAGACCATTTGACATGATTCATAGCTCTTAAAACTACGTCTCTTTGCCTTTGAATCCACCATGAAACTGAGACAGAACCAAGCCTAACAGCTACTTAACTAATCTAAGAAGAACTAGCCTAAACAAACTATTCTTTTCCTAATTATACCAACTACACCAAGAGTAAAATATTACGTAAGACACTAAAAAATTTTGAGAGAAAGTGGCAGATCTGAGGGATCCAGAGAAGTTCATGTCCATTTGCTGGTGAGGTTGCTAGGAACTGAGCACCATGCACCCTTTTCAGCCTCATCCCTCAGAATATTCAGAAACTCTGAGGGGAGCGGTCAGAGGGACATGCAAGCACTTTAGTGGGCACTGCCACAAGAAGGTTCCACTGTCTGATTTGGTGATCCCTTCCAGCTTTAAATTCTATGACTTTAAGTTCCATCAGCCAGCATAGCCTATGAACGGGAATATGCAGAAGATTCTCAAATAATTCTTATTAAGATTATTCACAATAGATCTCTTTTCACCTACTCATTCATTCATTAATTCTCCTGCTCATGGAGAACACAGTGGATACTTCCAATCACCCATTTCCAGAGAGCCCAGTCTCCTGCCAATGTTCTAGCCTGATCTATATTAAGGCTGAGATGTACGAAGTTGGAAGCCCTGACATCCCTCCAGCATGTATGAGGCTGTCTGCGAGGTCTTCTCCAACCAGCTTTTGCTGGAGCAAACACAAAGCAGGCAGGCTGGTATGGAGTCTGGCACACAGTGCAGATAGCCACGCCAAATGAACCAGCGTTGAGTCAGTTGGGAAGACACTGGAGGCTGGTTGGTTCAATGCCTAACATTCTTGGTTGTAATGTGATGAAACCATCATGTGCCTTTAATGTGTTGTTGCTGTTTCATATTTCATCATTGCTATTTCACCTACCCAGCCTCTCTACAAATTTACAGATGTTTGCTAGAGATGTTAGTTAATTCTTTTTAGACCAAATAGAATTTGAGGATTATGACATGCTGGCTGTTCATCAACAGGTAGGCAGACATCATCTGATGACAAAGTGGGTGAATCCTTTAGGGACTAGCTTACTTTCAAGAGTTCTGAGAGGTATTGTTTCAGGAGGAAAGGAAATACGGTTGTCAGGAAGTAAGCTGGAAGTCATGGGAGGAATATTTTCTCTCTGCTGGAAATTTGTATCCGACATTGTCGATTTCAGGCCTCTTCCATCCTACAGGCTTGAAAACCAAGACAAGCCACAGCAGCAACAAAGACTGCAGGCAGATGTTTACTCAGAACAAGTGTCCTAGTGTTCAACACCCAAATGCAGAATGCTCAAGACATGTATACTAATGCTAAAAGCTAAAAGTTTGAAACTTTGAGCTAAGGGAAGACTCAGTTATGCACTGAGAATGAACAATATGGATCTTGTAACGTACTTACACTTAGAGAAATTTGGTACAGAAAAAAAAATCTCAAATTATACAAACAAATTGAAAAAAAAAAAAAAACATTCACAAACCAACTGTTTTTTTTTTATAAAAAAAAAAATTCACTCCCAGGGATTTTTTTTTTTTTTTTTTTTTAAAAGACATTTTAGTGTTTGTGTGGTGTATGTGGTGCGCTTGTTTTTGGTTGTTTTTTGGGAGGTGGGTGGGAAGTAAAGGAATTTAACAGTACCATATTTCTGCAGCATCTATAACATAATGTGACAGTAGAGCCAATATAATTTACACTAAGAACTAGAAAACTCTAGTAATTACAAAATTTTGTGGGTTAGGCTTCAATCCAAAAAAACAGTTATGGAAGTGTATAGTCCCATTGAACTTAACAGAACTACTTCTATGTAGTTACATGCATGCTTTAACTGTTGGCAGGATTGGGAAACCGACGAGTAAGGATCTGTTCAAATGCCCACTGATATCAGTGGAAAGACTCCCATTGACTTAAATGGGCTTTAGACCAGGCTTGAAGAGAAACAATAGCAAAGCAAGGAAAATTCCTTGCAATTTACTTTGTTCATATAGTATGATAATTGTAGATTGGTTTTTAATTTATAGAACTTCAAAATGTACTATGGTATATTTATTACACATCAAAAAATACGAAGGTTACAAAATAAAGCACTCAAAAGCTAGAAAATGCAAGAATTAAGATTGTCTATACAACCTTTATTCAGCCCCTTTGTGCTTATGCATTATTATACAGTCTTTAATTACATCATCACATACTATTTTCCACAGGACTCCTTCATTCAGAATAAATACTGCTCACTTAACGAGCAGCTATTCAATATTTTGTTTCCTCCTCATTGTTGAATCTAACACTCTAGGCCTTATTTACTGCACACTACTCAAACCATGCTCTGAAGAAAGAATTAATACTTTCCTCATGGGCTTTTCTCTATGGCGCTCATCATTAATTTATGTGAGTGTTTCACAACATTAATAAAAATTTTTATTTTATTTTAATTAATGGAGATATCCTAGCTTCTAGAACTGGAAGGGACCTTGAAAGGTCATGGAGTCCAGCCCCCTGCCTTCACTAGCAGGACCAAGTACTGATTTTGCCCCAGATCCCTAAGTGGCCCCCTCAAGGATTGAACTCACAACCCTGAGTTTAGCAGGCCAATACTCAAACCACTGAGCTATCCCTCCCCCCCCATACAGTGGAGGTTAATAATCCATATTTTAGGGACAGAGAACTGAGGCACAGAGACATTAAGGTCAAAAGTATCCACTGATTTTGGGTGCCCAATTTGAGACACCTACGACATGGTTTTTCAGAGTACTTAACATTATACTATATAGTACCCATTGATTTCAGTTGCAGCTGAGAGTCCTCAGCATTGCTGCAAGTCAAACTGCAGGTTCTGAAGACCGACACCCATGAAATGAGGAATTACTGACCACTTGTGAAAAAGTTAGATTTTTAAGCAACTTCCCTATCTTCACACAGGCACAGAGATAGGCTCCATTTCCCCAGGACAGTATTCAACTGCCTTAACCAGACTCTCCTATCTCTTCCTGCAATCCCCTGCCTCATTCACTATTCAACCTTCCAACTTCTGCAAAAAATGAGGCGGGGTCCTATAAACTACAGTCTCCTTCACTACACAACCCTGGTCAATCCTCAGAGCAGGTCCAGCCTGGGCACTGAAGGAAGTACAAGTCCTGTGGGAAAGAACAGTATGTGACATGTAATTAAAGACTATCATAATGCAGATGCACAATGGGGCCAAATTACAGATGCCAGAATTAAGGTTGCCTATGCATTTCCTATCTTTCAAGTGCTTGATTTTGCAAGCGCTTGACTTTGCAAGCCTAATAATGTTCTTTTACCATAGTTTGTGCATGTAATTTCCTGGGTTTTAAAAAAAGCAAACTGAAAAAAAAATAGAAAATCCATTATGTGTTGTCATATTGACATCCACATGGGTCATCAGCAAGGTTGGAAGGTTTAGATCTACACAGACCTCTGCTGCTTTAGCAGAATAACTGGTAACAACAGTAGACTGTCATCCTCTACATGGACCAACATTAGAGGCAGATGAGATACTTTACTGTCAGCAAATATCTGTGAAACACTTGGTAGAGGAATGGCGAGACTCAGGAACCATGGGCTCCATGCCAGGCTCTGGAGGGCAGTGGGCACTAGAGGATCCAGACTCTTCTGCCCATTCCCACAAGATTGACCCCTTCTGCTCCATTCCCTCCAACCTGTCCCTGCCTCAGTTCTGTCTGTCTGTCTCTCTCTCTCTCTCAACTGTCTCCTCATCCAAGTCCTATTCTCCTCACCTAGCTAGTCCTAGTCTCCACTCAGGCATTTCATCCTACTCCCCATTTCCTTACCTAGCCATTCCCAGTTTCCCCTCACCTCCTTGTCTGATCTGTCTTCCCACTGGCCCCCAGTTTCCATCTTCTGAGAGCTCCCCATCTAATCTTGGTGTCCCATGTCACCCCCAGCTCTTTGCCCAGCCAGTCCCAGTTTCCCCTTTCCATTCCTCATCCAGTCTCAGTCTCCCCTCCATCAACTGGCTCTCAGTCTGCTCCCCACCCACCAACCTCCCCGTTCCCCACCATCTCTCAGTACAAGTCTCCTTATCAAGCCAGCCTGAGATGGACCCTGCCACCAGGCTCCCTGTCCCAGTCTACTCCCCACATCCAGCCCTCCAGGTCAGGTTCTTTTTCCTTTTGCATTCAAATAATGCAGCTTCCTCCTTCATGCTACTTGCACTGAGCGGGAGGACTCAGATAGCTGAGAAATAGACTGGCTGCTCTCAGTTCTGGTGCCTGGACCTGGCACAGCCCCAAGCAGCTGGAAACTGAAATTGCAAAGAAAGTCCTCTTAGCCCTGGCAGCCCTGGGCTGGAACATGCCCATTATGGATGGAATCTTCAGAAAACTGTGAAGCTCTACCAAGTCTCTGCTGAGTATGTGTGAACTCTGGTTTCTGAAAGGATTATTGGCCAAATTTTTCACACGTATGGCAAAAGGCACATCCCTGACAGACACAAAGGCCACCCCCCCTTTCAAATTTCAAGTCCCTAGTGCAAAACTTGGGGTGCATTTCAAGCCTCTCAAAGAAAAAGTCATCAATTTTTAACATGGGCAAAATAACATACTTTTCTCTAACCTTGGTCTCAAATGGCTAAACCTCTATGTTCCCCAAAAAATCAGCCTCAGGCAGACATTTAGCATGGAAGTTTTCAATCAAAATGATTGAAGTTCTGCAAAGTTATAAGCAACAGAAAATAGGATCTTAAAATGGGAAGTGCTACCAGCTCTCCTATAACACACCTCACTAAAGTAAATTCTATTACTTTTAAAGCTGAGATGTGGGAAAAGATCTGAAGTTTTTGAGCAGATAAGGTATATTGTTTAGTGAAGTGCAGATTAAAGAGATTCTACTGTACTTTATAATTCTGCAATTTCTTCTACTGCAGGATCTCAAAGCACTTTATAATCATGAATAAACCACCATGGTGAGGTGTAACAGATTATTAAGGACTTGTTCAAGGTCACAGCGAATCAATTGCACAGCTGGAATAATAACTCTGATCTCCTGGTTTAACCACTAGAACATACTGCCTCACTACTTGCATTCTGTATTGCAAGTGAAGTAGTAAACATGAAAAATGATTTTTAAATTCCTATTTCATTCTTATCAGGTCCTAAAAATCTTGTGTGTATATGAGTTAGCAAAAGAGAACTAGAAAAATAATGTTCTTCTTAATCTGTAGAAATATCAGCACTTTTGAATGCCATTTTCAATGTTAACATCTAGTCATTTTTCTAAATTCACTATAGTAAAAAATGTATGCAACATTTAGATATTAAGTATACTCCTTTAAATACAGCTCAGTCCAGACTTTTAAACTAACTGAATTTGGTCATAAACTACTAATAAATAGCAGACATCACTGAGAAAGTTTACCACTAGAAGGTACTTTTTATAATAACTGAAAATTATTAAAACAGTGGTTTGAATTAAGGAGTCTAAAATAAAGTTTAAGTACAAAAATCCCCAAATTTCAACTGAATTCTTAGCACATTAAATAGCCTGATAATATTATGCAAACTAAAAGTACATTTAACATATTTGTGCACAGAATTTTTTTCATCAACATGAACAGAACATACCAGATAAAATAAGTAGTTCAATAATTTCTGCATCTCCCAGATAGGCAGCAGCATGTAAAGGGGTCCTCTTTTCATTATCCTGTGGTAAGAGGGGGGAAAAAAAGGGTGTTTTTTTAAATAAAGACATCTGTTTTAGCATTCTGTATGATTCATGAAAAAGTTAAAGAATAAAATTCCATCTCCCAAATACTGTACATTTTATATTTTAGGAAGCAGAGATATTAAACCAAAGAATCACTGAGTTATTACACTTATGTAATCTGTAACAAACATGCTCTCACTAAGCAATTATGATAGCTCTGTACAGTCATTCAGGGCATGATCCTGAAAGATGCCAATTCCCAGGTACTTGGCACACCTCAGGATCAGGCCATAAATTAAAGCAAAATCCATTTGTTTCTTTGGGAGGGGGAAAAGTTTGGAGGAATGTAAAAGTGAGGATTTCCTAAGCAGCTCAGAGAATGTTAATACCATGAGTATCAACAGGTGTGATCTATGTTTTATGTGACAAGTTAAAGGGTAACTCATGAAACCAGGCTGTAATATTTTCATTATGGTCACAAATTTAATGGAAAATGCAAAACTTGGATGTTGGACATGAAAAAATAAGATCAGCAGAAAACATGAAATTCAAATTTTCACCAGCTTTTTGCTTACTTCATATATGCACAGAAAAGCCCGAGATGTGGATGTAATTGACAAATTGATCTCACAGATATAGAAAAGATGAAAAGTCCAGGAGACAAGTGGGAGTTAGGTACTTGTGGGTGGTCTCAGGCTAATATCCTTTTGAAGACAGTGTTTAATTTATCACATGTGGATTCTAAAGAGGACAGCTGAGTTGGACTGAACAGAAGAAAACAACACTGACTTTCAGAAGGCTAGCACAGAATATTTCCCAAATCTGGCAAATACTGGAATTAGTTTATGCGTACAAGTTCACAGTGAAAATGGTGAAAGATCATTTTCTCGTTATGTTGACTGTTAAAGGCTAACCGCAGGAAATTAAAACCTAACAAATTGCTTCTGTACAGCATGCTGTAGCAGAATTAGCTTTAAAAAAAAAAAAAACACCACGCTTTCAGTACAGCATTTAGGTTCATCTTCTTGAAATGTGTTGAGCTTTGGAACAAGTTACACACAAACTACGTTTGGATTCTTGGAATTTTTCAGTGAAGCCCTAAACATGCTTTAAAAGCAAGTGGAAATTCTTTGTTTTTCCCTCTAGGGGAATGTACTAAAACGTTTCTAGCAGATTGCAGAAAGAACATTGTTTGCTTATAGTGGCCACTAAAATGTGTTTATTAAATTTAATGTTGCCATACTATCTATCACTTTACCATTTAAAAAACAAACAAACACTTTTTTCACTCACGCAACGAAAGGTAGCTTTACTCATGGATTTCAGATTAATGAACACTGGCATACAGACCTGCATTTTCAATTTTTTTTTTTTTTTTTTTAAAAGACCAACATTTTTTTTTTGCTTGTTTTCAAATACATTCTGTTTTCAGATTTAAGTAAATCCCCAAAGCAATTTCTCATCTCGTTCTCCAACCCCCAAGGTACTTTCAGAGCTGCAGTGCATGGAGGGGGGCGGCACATTTTAGTGTTTATTACTCAAAGATAAAAGTCAGCATCTCAAAATTCCCTAAAGTAGTTGAAGTTACTTGGCAGTTAGCTTCAAATGCACTCAAATGTGGGATTATGGCAGTTCAGTAGCAATGATATAGTTACATGGCTGAGAAGACACCTATTCTAAAAGTGTCTTATATTTTTTTTTTTTCTTTTTTTTTTTTTTTTAAAAAAGGAAAATTAAAAGTAACAAACTACTCTCTCATGCTTGATCTCCACCCAAAAGAGAAAATGAATTTAGAAAGTTCTGGAATTTATCCAGCAATTATAGCAATAGAAAATTAAAGGTTTCTACTCTTGTTTTTTTCCTCCTCTTGGATAACTGAAAACTGACTGCTACTGAATTTCAAACCTAGCATTGACATAACCTTGAATGAGGAATCTATGCTTTGCCTTGTTTAAATATTTATTCTGAAATAAAGGTAACAACATTTCAAAATAGGAACACACAAGTAATGTGACAGTTGTCATAATTTGGCTTATTGTTAGAGAGGTGAAACAGAAAAATGGAGAACAACATTCATCACACATCAGGTTTATAAATCTACAAAGAAAGAATTTTAACTTAAATGAGTGGATTAAACTATTTTAAACACATGCTATTAGGGAGTATGATATGCTTGAAATTCAAAAAGCATTGATTTGAATGATCACCTAATCCTATCAAAAAGTAACTAATGTCAAATTCTATCCACTTTAATTCAGGACCAAATAGGACAAAGATGGGCCACTAGGAAACTGGCTCTTGATTATCTAAACAAACAAACACCAAATACAACAAGACTTGTGTTTTCTTAAAGACCCAGCTCTTGGAGTCATGTTACTAAGTAAGAATCTTAGGTTCCATTAAGAAAAGTTTCTAGTCTTCAGAGTTGTGGAGAAAAGGTTGAAAACATGAACTCTAAATAAAAAGAACCCAAATTGTGTGTTTAAATGTGATTTTTAGGGCAAATTCACATTTTTAATCCTAACTCATGATTTTGAATCTTATCAATAATTGTTAAATCCATCCAAACATTTATATGTTTTTGCGTTTTAATGGGATTAAGCAATGCCGTAAAAATTCATTTCAAACATGAGCTTAGATGAAAAACAGAAAGATTAACTGTTGTTCACTAATGCACAATTAGAACTGTGCATAGAAGATTACAGGAACCACGGCCAATGGGAATTGCAGGGGTGGTGCCTGTGGATGGGGCAGTGCTCCGAGCTGCCTGGCCACGCCTCCGTGTACTATGTAGGAGGCGGAGGGGGGTCATGCCGGCTGCTTCCTGAGAGTTGTGCGGAGCAGGGGAAGCCTCCGACCCCGCTCTCCGGCGGGAGCTGAGGGCTGGATTAAATGGTCTGACAGGCCGGATGTGGCCCGTGGGCTGTAGTTTGCCCACCCCGATCTAAAGTATTGTTAGTAATATAAATTAAGGAAAACAGGTTTCTAAAAATCCTCAAAATATCCTATGATGTTTAGTTGGCCTGTCCCTTAAATAAATTATTGTGGTAGACTGGATTTATAATGCTCATCCCATTCTTCTATTCAAATATGGTGTGCAGAAGTCTATATTTAGTATGATGCTCAAAAACCTATTTGTGTATATTACCCATGTTTCCTGCATGAGCTAGGACTGATGAAAGGGTGTGGGGCACTAAGCCAAGGAATAAATCTTCAAGCTCCATGCCCTCCCTTCTCTTCTGTAGAACCTTAAGGAGAGCTCTTCCACAGCTCCCCTTCATCATTGGCTGGTGCAGTGGGAGCTCCCCCTTCTGTTTCAATCTACCTTAAGTAGGGGGTTTTAACCATTTTGCTGACTTGGATAGGATCACCATCTTGACGCTGGACAACTCCAAAAACTAATTACACATAGTGGCTTAAGAGTTATATGTATTTTAAAGTATAAAGTGCCCTATGAGTTTTACCTATTTGTCCCAATGCATTTTCTGAGAAGTAACATGCAACAATAGCAACCATTTTTATGATGTCAAAGTTGACAGCTCCTTAGAGAAGGGACCCTGTCTTCCAACGTGTTAATACAGTGCCTTAGCACAATCCCCCAATTCTGATTGCAGCTTCTGAACGTTACTGAAATATAACAATCACCTTCCATTCACCCTCCAAATAATCAAGCATCTACTAAATCTGAACATTTTGAACTGCAACATTTGTTAAAGTATGAATCCAACCTTCTTCCCACTAAACCTTTGTTCATAAATTCCTCTTTATCCTATTTTAACTTCAAAAAGAGGAATTACAAAAAAATGGGGAAGCTAGTTAAATGTGAGTGAAATGCCTGCAAGTTGCGTGGAAGCTATTTAAAAACACCATAACAGAGGCTCAAACTAAACATATGCCAGTCACATCAATGTAATTAAAGTTATATCGTTTCATACCCAAAGTAAAACTTTATTTGGAGGAGTGGAGTATCTGTTACAAGTATTCAGTCAGCTGGTAAACATTTTATTTTAATGTATATGGTAACTATCTTTATACAATTTTTAAAAAGGTAGAAATTGAACCTTAAGTGGAAAACGTTTGCGCAAAGAACATTTGTGAGTAAATGAACTGTTCAAATTTTAGAAATTTTTCTTCTTTATGTGAAGTAGGCCAAGCATCAGATATTTCCCAATGCCTTTCTATCTAACAGACTCCTCGTCATTAGCATCTGTATAAATAAAACAGTTTCATGCAGAAAAGGGGCAGAGAACTTTTACTATATCCTTTTCAGCTAACATATAGTATCCCAAACTTCAGAAGGAACGGGGGAAAGACAGAGAAGCCGGCCTGACCAGGACAGGAGAAAGGCATCAGAGCTAGCGCCCCTCCCCAGGCCCCCCCAGAAGCAGAACCAGGGGCATCGTCAGTTCTGCCGAGCCGCGAATAGGTCCACCTGGGAGTTCCCCACCTTCAGAAGAGCCGGTAGGCCACTTCTGGGTGGAGGGACCACTCGTGTTGCGAAGAAAAGTCCCTGCTCAAGCAATCCGCCCTCTCGTTCCAGGCACCCGGTAGATGGAAGGCCTTCAGGTGGATGTCGTGGGCTATACTGAAGTCCCATAGCCTGAGGGCTTCGTGGCAGAGGGCAGAGGATCGAGCCCCGCCTTGCCTGTTGCTATAGAACATCAAGGCCGTGTTGTCTGTGAGGACCCTGACTACCTTGCCCTCCAGGTGCGAGCAGAAGGCAATACACGCCAGCCACACCGCCTTGAGCTCCTTGGCATTTATATGTAGGGTCAGGTCTTGAGCCAACCACAGACCCTGAGTCTGAAAGTTCCCCACATGGGTCCCCCAACCCAGGTCCGACGCATCGGACACCAACTCCAATGACGGGGCCCTGTCCCTGAACGAGCATGTTGTTTCAGGCGGACCGCCACCGTAGTAAGACGATCACAGAGTCCGGCACGGTGAGGATCTTATCCATCCTGTCTGTGGTCTGGGAGAACTTCGAGGCCAACCAGAGCTGGAGGGGCCTCATCCTGAGTCTGGCATGACGGACCACATACGTGCACGCCGACATGTGACCCAACAGTTGCAGGCAAACCCTGGCTGTTGTCACCGGGAACCTTGCGACTGACTCAATGAGATCTTTCAGGGTCTCGAATCTGTCTGGCAGGAGAGAGGCCCTGGCCGACTCTGAGTCCAGGAGCACCCCGATAAACTCTATGCATTGGACTGGGACTAATGTGGTCTTGGTGTTGTTTACCAACAGACCCAAGGCAGTGCACATGGACAGGAGGAGCACCACGTGATCCCTCACCTGCGAACAGGAGGTGCCCTTGACAAGCCAATCATCCACTTAAGGTAATATCTGGACCCCCCACCGTCGGAGGTAGGCCGCTAGCATGGACATGCATTTTGTAAACACCCTGGGGGCAGTGGACAGACCAAATGGGAGGACCGTGAATTGGTAACGATTCTGTCCCACCACAAAACAGAGGAAGGGTCTGTGCCCTTCGAATATGTGGATGTGGAAGTACACGTCCTGTAGATCAAGGGCAGAGTACCAGTTCCTGGAATCCAGGGAGGGGATGAAGGCGGCCAGGGAGACCATGTGGAACTTGAGCTTCACCATGTACTGGTTCAGACCTCGGAGGTCCAGGATGGGCCTGAGCCTCCCTTTGGCCTTCAGGATAAGGAAATAATGGGAGTAATACCCCTTGCCCATGAACTCCTTGGGCACCGCCTCTATCGCTCCTAGTCCTAGGAGCTGCCCCACCTCCTGCTCGAGCAGAGCATCGTGCAAGGAATTCCCCCAGGAGGAATAGGGGTGGTTGGGCGGGGAGGAAAAAAACTGGAGGGTGTAACCCCGGGAAATGGTGTTGAGGACCCATCGGTCCGAGTTCAGCCACTACCATTCCGGGAGAAAAGCACACAACTGGTTGGAGACGGGAAGCTTTATTGGGGGCGGATCCCTGATGAGAACTGGCGGGGTGCCCCCAAGTGTCCCACCAAAAACGCCTTTTCCCCGCCTGCTTGCCCTTAGAGGACCCAGGCTGGGGGGCAGGCCGAGACTGCCTCTGAGGGCGTCTCTTATAGGCCCGCTGCTTCTTATGGGAGGCCTCGTACTTCAGGAGGGCAGCCTGGGTGGGAGTGTGCTGCGGCTTGAATTTGGGTTTTGCCGGAGCTGGGACATAGAGGACCAGAGTCTGGAGGGTCGTGTGGGAGTCTTTCATTCCATGCAGCCTTGTATCTGTTTCCTCCGCAAACAGAGCTTTCCCATCAAACGGGAGATCCTGCATGGAAGACTGCGCCTCACTGGATAGCCCTGAGAGCAGGAGTCATGACACCCGTCTCATGGACACCACGGAGGCCATTGATCGTGTGGCTGTGTCCGCAGCATCTGAGGCTGCCTGCAGGGATGCCTTAGCGGCCACTGCCCCTTCCTCCAATAGTGCCTTAAACTCCTTCCTATTGCGCTGCTGGAGGGAGTCCTCAAACTTAAGCAGGGAGCCCCACAGACTGAATTCGTACTGGCCCAGGAGATCCTGATGGTTCGCCATTCGTAACTGGAAGCTCAAAGATGAATAAATGTTGCTTCCGAAAGAATCCAGTCTCCGAGAGTCTTTGTTCTTTGGGGTCGGGGCTGGCTGACCCTGCCGTTCCCTATGGTTGACCGACTCGACCACCAAAGAGTTGGGCGCCGGGTGGGTATACAAGCACTCATACCCCTTAGTGGGTACAAACTACTTGCGTTCTGTCTTTTTAGAGATGGGGGCAACGAGGGCGGTGTTTGCCACAGGGCATTTGAAATCTTAGCCACCCCTTCATGGAGGAGCAAAGACACCCTACCCGGTGCCGATAGGGACAACACGTTAAACAAGGAGTCCGAGGGCTCCTCCATCTCCTCTGCCTGGAGGTGTAGGCTTGCTGCCACCTTCTTTAAGAGTTCTTGGTGGGCCCTAAAGTCCTCCTGCAGGACGGATGGGGGCGGGGCCGCAATCACCTCCTCCGGGCGGGGCGAAGAGGCCGGTGCGGTTCTCTGGGTGTCGGCCGGCACTGGAGGGTCCACCACCTGGTCGGACTCCGGGCATCGTGCAGAGGGCATACGTCCCACCGACTCCTTTCTCGGCGGGTCTGGAGAGGAAGGCAGACGGTGCTTCCGAAGCTCCAGCCATTGAGCGAGCTCCCACCGGGTGCTGCGCTGGAGGCCACAGTGCCCACTGGTACCATTCGGCCGGCCACGACGCTTGGTGCCACTGCACCTGCTGTGGCACCAGCGGCGGGGCCGGCTGTCCGGGTTGGCTGGCCCGTCCCATCAAAGGACGGCTGCGAAGGGAGACCAGGCTGGCGTAAGATTCACTGCTGTCTCTGGACCGTGAGGAGCGGAGGTGCCAGGATCTACGATGGCCACGGGACCGCCATCTCTACGTGGAGGACCGGTACCGATGGAAATAGCTGCTCCGCGAACGGCCTGGACGGGCGGACCCGCAACAGCGAGACACCGGCGATCAACGCCCGGGGCTGCGGTGTCTTGGCGGAGACTTGGGGAGGGAGTCCAAGCGGGAACGGCGTCGGCAACCATGCCATGACCGACTGTGGTACCCTCTCCGAGACGAGGACCGATGGCGACGCCCGCCACGGTCCAATCGATATTCGCTCCTTGAGGACGAGCGGTGCCACGAGTCCCAAACGGACGGAACCCAACCAGCCAGTCTGGTCAGCGTCGAGGGCAATCCACCTGAACTGAGACCGGTACTTCATTTGATCCTACATTTTCTTTCACATATTGTGCCACTCCCCCCCCCCCCCCCCCCCCGTATGACCTGTTCTATCCTGTTCTGTGCAGAATTTCCACCCCTCACTCAGGTTATAGAAAAGATATTAGTCCTGTTTGCCCAGGATACAAATCACCCAATTCCAGAAAGTATAACTTTCTTTACAAGGAAAAAGACTTTAATTTTACACTTTGTTATAAAGCTTATAACACTCCTAAAGGCCAAGAGCTTATAAATAGACTCCGCACCGTTTCTTGGCATAGCTTCTGCATTGGTTCCTTATTTACTCATTCTTACAGGTCTGCACAGCAAGCAGGGTTTTCACATTTCTCTCTCAGTATTTTGGAACCCATCCCTCAGAAAGATAACAGCTCTGTGCACCCGTTAACTTCTGGAAGGACTAACCCTCAAAAAAGAATTCTCTTTGATTCAATTTTTTCAAAACTCCAAATAAGTCAGATTGTTTTCTTAAAATGGCTTATGTTAACACTTTTTGCCAATGCATTTTCACCTTTATGCTCCCTGCACATTCAGTAATATTGCTACCATTTTGGCAGTCCTATCTGATCAGGCTTTTACATAGTGCGAGTACAATTCATCGAATATTCCCATCCTAGATGCCATCCTGAAAACAGTTTATGCACAAGTTTAACTTTGCCCACATGAACAGCACCATTAAATTGAATGGGACTCCTCAGGTGAGTAAAGTTAAGCGCATGCCTATAAATCTGCATGACGGAAACCATTCCATAATGAGAATTTGGGCATCTTAGAGGGTTTTTTGTTATTACATGAAATGGAGAAAGATAATTGCCCTCCACATCTTTTGATCTTGATCTTATAAGTCCAAGATTCCTTAGCAAGATTTCTCCCCTCACCCTCACAAGCATTTTAGGACTGTTACCTTGCACAGCATTAAATACAGTAATCCTGATGGCCCAGACTACATCTCAAAATACCAAACTGTCAATAATATTTTATTCAACATCATTCCAAATGGAACTCTCATATTTTCAAAACAGATGTGGAAAGCAGACATATTAACACCTAGAAACAAACTTCACTTTGGTCTTTTTTAAATAATACAATTAATGGTTTGAAATGCTTAGCTGCAACATATAGCAGAAAAAAATCAGGTTTAATAGAAAAAGTTGGTGGCAAATAATACATTTATGAAATATGCCTCTAGTAAGAACACAAGTTTTAAAAAAAAATTCTGTTATATAGTTTGTGAATATAATACTCATGGGATTTTCATAATGAGAAGGCATGGATATCAGAGACATTCCATTACATAAAACTGCCTGTACTTGTGCAGAGACTAGAATAGAGGATCCTAAATATGTCGTCTTGCTCTGAAATCTATGGGGAATATATGCAGACATGAATAAAAGGAAAATATGAATAGTGGAAAAACAGTACAATACAGTTACTGTTTCCATTCCATTAAGAGAGCACACCACACTAGGTAAGGTATGTAGACCTCCATCCTAGTTTAAATCCACCAAATTATTTTCAGGCCAGTGACACCTTTGTCCAGAAAAACTGTTTTTGTTGTCAAGGGCCCAATTTTAAAAAAAAAATTTTTTAATTGCACTGACTACTGCCAGAGCTGAAACTATTGTACATCTACCCTTTATTAGACACTGGCATCTCACTAAAGGAAGATTGTCTGTGGGTAGGACGAGGGTTTTTGTTTTGTTAAAGTATCTTTCAGCTTCCTAAAGTGACACACACTTTTTGCCATGCATAAACTACAAAAATATTACAGTTCTCTTATTTAAAATGAGTTCTACAGCTGCGTAAGTTCAGCAGACCTAGCTCATATTCTTCTGATAATGAGCAAGGTCATTCCAGTAGCAGGCCTTTGCACTGGTTCCATGTACCTTAAACATTGCAAAAAACAAAGATATAATCCTGGCTAGTATGCCTAATGAAAGTGAGAGAATATCAGATGAGAAAAGTTATATGGCTGATATAAGAGCATACATTATGAGAGAGCAATAAAAAACCCTCAAACGTAAGGCTAAACCCTCAAACATCAGGCTATCCCACTGCATAGGAAAAATAGGAACTATGGCAAGATACCACCCTGGCTTAACCAGGAGATCTTCAATCTTTCAGATCTGAAACTCAAGGCACAAAATGAGATTAAACTAGAGATATAAAGGATAACAAAGCATTCTACAAATACATTTGAAGCAAGAGGAAGATCGTGGACAAGACAACAACAGAAAATGTGTAAATGGGTAGAAGTGCTAAATGTCTTTTTTTGTTTCAGTTTTCACCAAAAAGGTGAGTAGCCATCAGATTCCTAAGATAGTGAATACCAGTGTAAATGGGGTAGGATCTGAGGCTAAAATAGGGAAAGAACAAATTAAATATTACTTAGAAAAGTTAGATGTCTTCAAGTCAGCAGGGCTTGATTAAATACATCCTAGAATATTCAAGGAACTGACTGAGGAGATATCTGAGCCATTAGCATTTAACTTCAAAAACTCATGGAAGACAGGAGAGATTCCAGAGGCCTGAAAGAGGGCAAATTAATGCCAATCGTTAAAAAGGGGAATAAGGACAACCTGGGGAATTACAAACCAATAGCTTACCGGGAAAGATAATGGAGCAAATAATAAAGCAATCTATTTGCAAACACCTTGTCAAGGCTGTATCCCCACTTTGAACTTTAGGGTACAAATGTAGGGGCCTGCATGAAAACCTCTAAGCTTAACTACCAGCTTAGCTTTGGTCCCGCTGCCACCATTCTCAAGAATCCCCTCCCTGGGAAGCCTTGAGAACCCTTTCACCAATTCCCTGGTGAACACAGATCCAAACCCCCTTGGATCTTAAAACAAGGAGAAATTAACCGTCCCCCCTCCTTCCTCC